>NC_133665.1:73634679-73755417 GCF_037893015.1 Macrotis lagotis
CTGTACAATTTTCCAAGAAGTTTTTATCAAATAATGAATCTTTATCCCAGTAGGTAGGATCTTTTTATTTATCATATAGTAGGTTATTAGATACATTCATTTCTTTTTTTAAGGCAGTGGGGTTAAGTGATTTGCCCAAGGTTACTCAGGTAATTATTAAATTTCTAAGGCTAGATTTAAGTACTCAGGTCCTCCTGATTCCAGGACCAGTACTCTATCCCATTGAACCACTTAGCTTCTCCAATGCATTCATTTCTCTATGCCATATATCTTATCTTTTTCATTCCTTTATCTCTCTTTTTTAACATGTACCAAATTTTTTTAAGAATTGTTTGTAGAATAGTTTGAAATATGATACTGTTAGGTCTCCATTCTTCTTTTCGTATTTCTCATGAGACTTGACATTTTCTACCTCCATATGAATGTCATTCTTATTTTTCTTGTCATATCAAGTGATCATTTTTGAACTTTAATTGGTATTGTATTGAATAAGTAAACTACTTCAGGTAGTATTGACATTTTTATAATCTTGAATAATATTGCCCAGGAATAATTAATTCTTTTACCAATTATTCATCTATGGTTTTAGTTTTGAAAACTGATGGTAACTTACAGCCTTTTTGACACTAATAAATATGGGTTAGTTGGAGAAATCATGGAATTTTTTTAAAGAATATTGGATTGTAATGATAGATTTACTTTTAAGTGACTTTTATATCACAAAACATTAAATTCAGCAAGTATATTAAGAGAAAAATTCAAATATTTGCAAAAATATTGAAAAGTGTATTATAAAGGAAAAAAGGGAAATGAAACTGATTTTGTTCAGATGAAACTAGACTCCAATTGACAGGATTTTATGAAAACCTAGAAAATAGTTAATAAACAGCTGTTGCATAAAGCAGATGACTGACTTTTTTTTAGATTTTTCAAGGCAATGGGCCTAAGTGGCTTGCCCAAGGCCACATGGCTAGGCAATTATTAAGTATCTGAGGTTGAATATGAACCCAGGTACTCCTGACTCCAAGGCCGTTGCTCTATTCACTGTGCCACCTAGCCGCCCCAGATGACTGACTTTTCAAGTAATTTATATTCATTGGCAATATCACTTGAAGCATTTATATTGGACTCTACTAATTCACTAGTAACTCAAAATTAAGTCAGGTATAGATAATAATTTTAAAGATAAAATTGTGAATAGAAGAAAAAAATGAGGATATGTTTGTTGCCACAAGTAAATAATAAAATTGCTCAAATGAGTTAATTTTATTTCTAAAACCAGATAATTTTAAAAACTATCTTGATTGAAAAATGAAAAAAAATTACTTTTAATAATTTAACATGCAGTCCCCCAAATGCCCCCATAACAAAAAAGTCAAATATTATTTTTAATGCACAAATTTGAATTAATTGATATTCTAGGGCACATGGAGTTTAAGTGACCTGATTCAAGATGATTGTCAAGGTAGCACATTACATAAAATGTATATACATTTAATAAATACTTGTGAGTTCAATTAAAATGAATTTTTGTCATACATGAAACAAAATAAAGCAACACAAGAGAGAAATAAAGTGATAATTATGAGTTAAAATCATAGTACTACAATTTATAAATGATATAAATTAAGTCAAAATAAATGTAATTATATAAACAGATATACATAGATATTGACTTTTAAGAATGAATAACTAAGATAGTGAAGTACCCAAACATCCAATTCAACACCATTCACTTACTATACACCTAGCCTATTCCAGATATTGGGTATAAAGATTTTGTAATTTAAAAAAATAGTACAAGAAATTTTGCTTTAAACATGTTAGTATCCATTTCCCAAACTGCAATATGTATATTTGACATATTCAAATCTAAGGTCTGTTTGAGAATATTATTTTTCCAGATTTGTAAACTGAAACTTTTTAAATCGTTCTGCCAGTATAAAATGAGGGAATTGAGGTCAAACTAATGATCCCCAAGTTTCAACACACTGTTCGGTCTCCCAAAACACTGTTATTGATGTAGTTGTTTTCCCTTAGCTGAAATCTGAGAAGCGAGTATAAGAGAAAGAAAAACGTCAAAAAATATCTGCAGGTGTGTAATGTTGAAGCATTCACTCCTGGAGTGCAGAGGAATGACAAGACAAGTCTACTTCCTGATATAAACTGATCCACCATCCCTCCTGAACCCTCTAGGTCACAACAGGAAACATTCTTTCTGTCAAATCAGTTTATAGAGGTGTATTACTGAAAAGAAGGGAAAATATGTATTTTATGAAAGTCAATTTACTCTGAAACTTGAAACAAGTATCCAAAGTCATAACTATATTTTGGACAATATCATTTCCATTATATCATGAAATACAGCCAAATAGTAGAATGGTCAGCATACTTCAATGAGGCTGAATTCATAGGGAGTGCCAAAGCATCAGAATTCTGATTCTGTGATTTTCTAATCCAAGTGAACCATTACTTCTGTTGTCTTATCTTTCTGAAATACTGTGCTTGTAAAGGAGCATTTCATGGAACACAGAAATAGAATGCTTTGATCAAGGAAACCTTTTACTCGACAAGAAAGTGCTTTTTAAAAGCAAAACAAGGATAAG
Source organism: Macrotis lagotis (assembly GCF_037893015.1). Classification (NCBI taxonomy): domain Eukaryota; kingdom Metazoa; phylum Chordata; class Mammalia; order Peramelemorphia; family Peramelidae; genus Macrotis; species Macrotis lagotis. The sequence continues at coordinate 73,637,286 of NC_133665.1, forward strand.
ACATAGCTCTTTGCTTAGATCTCTCCTAAGGCATAGGCAAACACTATACCCAAATCATGTCACTTTTTTCCTCAGTTCTGCCTGAAACAAAGAATTCCTACTTCAAGTACATGCATTGTATTCTTTTCCATAATATTGTACTATCACACTATCTAACCCAACTCCCTATATGAACCCCTTCTTCAACATCATACCTGACAAGGAATCATCCAGTTTGAAGATTTTCCAGTGAAAATCCACTTCATCATGTCAGAAAATTCACATTTGGGTTACTGATTTTTGGAAAAAAATTTTTTTGCCTTTTTTTCAGCCATTCATTTATGTCAGACTGTGACCAAATTTGATGATTTCTTGACAAAGATATGGAATTGTTTATAATATCTTTCTCCAGTTCAATTTATAGATGAGGAAATAGGATAAAGTGACTTACCAAGAATTATACAAATGACTTTCTGAGGTGTCATTTGAATTTAGATCTTCTAGACTTTGAGCTCTAAACTCTATTCACTGTGCAACTAGCTGCCCTCTCATCAATGTTCCTTTTGCATTAGCTAGTTCCCAAGATATGATATTCTTCTTAGTCACCTTTGCCTCTTAGAATTGCTAGCTTCCTTCCTAGATCTGATCAAGTACCATATACTACATGAAACTATCTTTTATTTTAGTTTTTTTTTGTAAGGCAAACGGGGTTAAGTGGCTTGCCCAAGGCCACACAGCTAGGTAATTATTAAGTGTCTGAGACCGGATTTGAACCCAGGTACTCCTGATTCCAGGGCCGGTGCTTTACGCCAACTAGCCACCCCTACATGAAACTATTTTGACTCCACTTTCCACATCATCTTACTCCAAGTTATTATTGCCCTCTCTATTTTTGCTATTCTTTTTTAATCATTTCAGTCATGACCTAATTTGGAGTTTTCTTGGCAAATATCCTTCTCCAGCTCATTTTACAGATTAGAATATTAAGTGATTGACAAAGAATATTAAATGATTTGTCCAGAATCACACAGCTAATAAATATTTGACTATAGATTTGAACTTTGGAGGATGAGAATCTTCCTGATTCCAGATCAACCACTTCTATGCCTTATGGTATCACCTAATTACCTTCCTATTTTACAAATTCCCTTACATTTATTATACATCAAGTTTGTTTGCAAATATATCTGTTCCCCCATCAGAAATTTTATCCCTTTGGGTCTAAGACATTGTCTGGAGAATGGTAGGCCACCAATCAACAAGTATTTAAGTATCTCCTATTTGATAGGCATTATGCTTGCCATTTGGAATAAAAAAAATTAAAATATTTTCTTCCCTCAAAAAGCTTAATTTCTTTGGGAGAACTGTGGGTGTATATTTAAATATCCTATATATAAATATTGTATACAAAATAATATTTTCATTTATTGTATATTTATTAAACAATTATCTTAAATTTTCATATTTATCTTATATAAATAGAAATACTAATTGCTCATGGTATGATTATATAGTAATAGAAGTGCTAGTTAAACTATTACTAGTAAAACTAGTCATATATATATATCAGAATGTAAAGTTAAAATATATACACACCACACACACACACACACACACACACACATCAGAATAAAAAGTTAAAGAAACTTTCAGCAGCTCAGGAATATTTTAGGTATGACCTCCATTTTTTATTATTTATTTTTCAAAGGGAATAAAGATACTACAGAATGAATAATTATGCAACCTTTACTCTAATAAATGCAACAAAGGAAGTGGAAATATAAATGCCAAGCTATGCCTATCTTTGGGGGAAAATAAAGAAGAGCCACCTGGGATCTCCTAACTACTGTTGGATTGGAAATATTTAATGTCTAATAATTGCCCATATTTCTTTTTAGGCTTTGCCTTTTACAAGGCACTTTGTTAACACAAGACTGGGAAATAAAAAATGCAAGTATTATTGTTATTCTTCTTCTTCTCCTCATTTTTCCAGAATAAACTGAGACTCAGAGAAGCTGTAAGTTGCAAAGCCTAGAACTCAAGGTCTGTATATATTCCATTTTACAAATTACTCCATCTTCTAGGTCAATAAACTCAAAGTTTTTGTGTGATATTCAAGCTAAAATAAGATTTTCACCTCTGGGCTATAGTTAGCTAACTTCTGCCTTAGACTGTAAAAGCAGAACTTGTTCTAAAGTCTCTTGATTCTCAGGGAACAATGTGATAGTTTTATAGGAAACTGAGATTCTCGGCTCTAATTCTGGTTTTCTATATGACTGGGCCAATTTAAGGGCTAAGTTTCCTTATTTCTTAAAAAAAAAATAGAACAGTCCACAATTGAGATCTTGCTGAATCTTAAATTGCTATAAAAATTTGACTTGCTATTATTCTCCTGTACCACCAGGTTGGTGCCAGGATTAAAGGAGAAAATAATTGCATAAATCCTCTGTCAATTGTAAAGCAGAATTTAGAAATATCATATAGGTATTGTTATTATTATTATTATTATGAATGGCATAATTGCTTTATTCATGAACACTTTATCATTCCACATAAGTTATTTAATCCTGCTGAAGCACTTCAGACACTCTCGAAACACAACCATTTGAATGCTGATTTAGAGATTCATTTACTTCTCAAGATAATTCTTTGTTTCAGCAATGACATAAGCTTACTGAAGAATCAGAATATAGACAAGTTCAGTGTCAAAAGAGTCCTTTATTAAAGAGAACAGTTACTTAGTGAAGATAAGGAAAACCTATCCTAGCTTCAAATTAAAATCTGTTTGAATATTTTGGACAGAGATTTACAAGAAAAGATTTCAGAGAAAACACTTTTGGAAAGAACTGAAAGAAATATAAATATAGAAGCAACCTAAAAATTTAACTCATCCTATGAGAGAAATGTATAAGTAATCATTAAAATCTTGAGGATTTTATCAAATATTTTAACTACTAGGGATGATGGTTTTATATGATTTTACTAGCAGATAATAAAAATTAAATGCTTAATAGAATAAAGTATTATTATGAAATTTCAAATTGTAAGCTTTTAATTAGTAACAATAAGAAGTTTCCTACATAATTTCCATTCCCTAAACCTTTTGCAACTTTTTTCTTTACCATGAAAATGAAAGAATTGAGATCTCATCTGGTTATACTATGAACTATTTCTGTATTCTCTTTTTATTGATATTTTATTTTTTCAAATAGTTTTTCAACATTCATCCATACACCTATGCATATTTTTAAATTACAAAGTTTCCTTCCACCCTCCCTTCCAACACCCTCCCCTCAGAAATGAACAGTCAGGTTAATATTGTACATATACATTTGTGTTAAGCATATTTATAGATTAGTCATTTTCAGTATGATAAATTAGGATTAAAGGAAAGAAATACATAAGAGATATATTTTTAAGAGTGTATGTAGTGTTCATCAGATTCTGAAGGGTTTTGTGTCTGTGTGTGTGTGTGTGTGTGTGTGTGTGTGTGTGTGTTTTGTTTTTCTTCATCTGGATGGGGATAGTATTGTCCATAGCTGATCTAATAACTCTGAACTGCTGAGAAGAGCTGCATCCATCAAGGTTGATCATCTTACAGTACTGTTGTTAATGTGCACATTATTCTCCTATTTAATTTCTGTATTCTTAACAGAGAATGTGGCCATCCTTCATGCTTAGGCAAAAAACAACGCATACTGTTTTTTGTTTATTTGGATTTTTTTTTTTTGGATGAGGGTGGAGGAGAGAAATAGTTGGTTGATACTGCATCATAGGAAGAGCCTATATTGAAAATGAGAATCTTCATTATATTATATATATTCTTCCCAAGTGGAAAGAAGTTCTGTTGATGATAGGAATTGTCATTATACAAGGTGTTAAAAAAGTTGTTAGAATTTAAATCTATTCTAAGATTTCTGGGAAACCCTGTATAACAAGAGCAAAAGAGAACCTAGTACACATAAGTGATATATTTTTCTCTTTGAAATTTTTTTATACATGGCATAGCAAAGACTTTCACTTAGAATAGAGGTGGGGAACCTTTTTTCTTCAAAGGGACATTTGTATAATTTATAACACCATTTGCAGGCTATATTTGGCTAACTAATTAATTCACCCATAAAACACTCCTAGATTTATTGAAATTCAAGTCCCATCTGTGGTTGCCTTCACAACACCAGACCAATATAACCTGCTGGTCAGAGGTTTCCCATGCCTAACTTAGACAGATACAAATATATTAATGTATAATTTATAAATTTGTTCAACAAGTAGTTTTTGTGTTTCTCAAATAGTTCTTACAGGGAATATAAAGCACAGTATAACTTTGCATTAAAATAATTTAACTTTATTAAACTGAGATAAAAGATTTTAATAACTCAGAAATGTTTGTTTTCACCATCCCATCACAGTTATGTCATATATCACTTGTGACCTTGGGCTCATTGAATGTTAGCAAAAAGTACAAGTGATGACTGATTTTCAGCTTTTTTCAGATGATACAATGACAAATAAGAATCTTGAACAATGTATCAAGACATGTCTGTTAAGTAATTGAAATAATACTTATTAGGCACTGTGGGGAGAACAAAAAGTTTTGGCCTTCAAGAAGTGTATAGTAAAAATAGAGAGCACAATTAATATACATGAAAAAATAAAGATAATACCACAATATTAAGTCAGCTATATGAATTAATATAATCGACAGTTAGGTCATCCATTCAGTCATTAAGCATCTATAAAGAACCCAATAAAAATGGTAAAAACCCCACATGTCCCAAAATATTCAGAGCAACTCTTTTTGAAGTGGCAAAGAATTAGAAATTGAAGGGATGCCAATCAATTGGGGAATGGCTAAACAAGTTTTGGTACATGAATACCATGGAATATTATTTTTCTATAAGAAACCATCAATGGTTTGACTCTGGAGAAGCATGGAATGACTTACAAGATCTGATGTTGAGAGAAGATAGCAGAACCAAGAGAACAATGTACACTTTAACAATATTATGAGATATTCAACCTTAATGGAAGCAGCTCCTCTCAGAAGTTCAGAGAGCTAGGAAAACTGTATTAGACCAATTATGGAAAATGTTATCTCCATCCAGAGGAAGAAAAACAACAAAACAAAAAAGAAAAAGAAAAACTAAACCTTCACATTCTGATGAAACCTTTATAAAAATTATCTCTTATGTATCTCTTTCCCTTAATCCTGATTTCTCATACTGAAAATGATTAATATGTAAACATGTTTATCCAAAATATGTATGTACAAAGCTAACCTGACTGTTTGCCACTGAGGGGAGACGGCTGGGAAGAAAGGGTGGAAAGGAAATTTTGTAACTTAAAAATATATATGTGCATATGGATGAAAATAAATATATTAATTTCAAAAAAGAAAAATAAAGTGTATTTCAATCTGTATTCAGACACCATCAGTTCTTTCTCTGGGGATATATGGAATTTTTCATCATAAATCTTTCAGAATTTTCTTGGATCATTATATTTCTGAGAATAGCTAACATATTTACAGCTGATCAACACACAATATTGTTGGTACTTTGTACTCAGCACAATTAACTTTGCATCATCTCATATGCCTTTCCAGATTTTTCTGAGAGCAGCCTGTTAATCATTTCTTATAGCAGAATAGTATTTCATCAAAATCAGATGCCACAAATTTTTAGTCATTCCACAATTGAAGGGCACTTCAGTTTCAAAATCTTTGCCACCAGAAAAGGAGCTATTATAAATATTTTTGTACATATGTCTTCTTTTTCGTAGTGGTATTGCTAGGTTAAAGGCTATGCATTTTTATAGCATTTGGGCATAGTTCCAAATTGCTCTAGATAATGGCTGAATTGGTTGAAAAACTTCATGAACAATGAATGAATACTTCATTTCCCATATCACTTCAAACATTTCTCATTTTACTTTTCTGTTCTATTAGTCAACCTGTCAGATAAGAGATAGTATTTCAGAATTGTTTAAATTTATGTTTCTCTAATCAATAGTGAATTAGATTTTTTTCATATAGTTATAAATATATTTGACTATTTCACGGGAAAAATGTTCATATCTTTTAATCATTAATCAATTGAGGAATAGGTCATAGTTTTATAAATTTTACTTAATTTTCTATATGTTTGAGTAATGAGGCCTTCATCAGAGAAATTTGCTTCAATTTTTTTTCACACTTATTACTACCTATATTTATCTCCATCCTTTTCCATCACCCCATATAATCTAGTCATTCCCTCCTTTAATCCTGTCCCTTGTCAAAGGCATTTTGCTTCTGACTACCCCCTCAACTCCTTTTAGGATAAATGCTCAATATGGAAAAGCCACTGACATAGTCTTCCATACAAATGACAGTCACCTCTCTGAAATGTCTGGCCTAGTTTATTCTATCTTACCCTTAAAGTACTTCCTCATCTCAGGATTTGGTACAATCCTGAATGACTTTTCTCTTCTTCTCATATCCTGAGGCTGACTCTAATAACATCTGACTAGTATTCAATAATAATGATGGCATAGTCATTCATCCTTCCATATTCATTCAGTGACTCCTAACAGATATAATTAAAAAAAATCCATGCTGCTAAAATTTAACAAATAGGAATTGTGCCTATGAGCATTTCTTCTTTCCTTGCAAAATCTGAACTATCTTCCCACATTCAATCAGCATGGTTCCTAAGCAATAGTAAGTGATAGAGATATATTAGGGATAGATTTCCCAAACATTTTTTCACTGTGCATCTCATAATGCATTCATTTTTAAAGTGACATTTTATAGGTTAGTAGCTCATCCCAAACCACTTAAATTTGCTGATGAAATTCAGAAAATCATTTATTTCACTGGGGAAAAAATGAGATTGGGTCTGAATGGTGTGAAGAGTGGGGTTAAATAATAAATGCCCTCTGGAGTGACCAAGAAGCAAGGGCACCACCAACTAAATACTCCAGGAAAAAAATAATCATTTTTTTCATTGCACTCTGTTAACATTATTCATTCTATACATTATTGTACTTTTTACATTATAATAAATAATAATAATAATAATATAGCCTATAATATATGTTGCAATTTCTTCATGTTAGAGATTTTATTTTCTTTTTGTTAAGATTGAGATATGGTGAAGTTAGAGAAAAGTCAGTCACTGAATCAGGAACTTCAATATAAGCCAAGGCACCACATTGGTAATTCTTCCTGGAATCATGGTTTTCACCTCCATTCTCTGAAACTATATCAGAGAGCTGTACTGCAATGTCATATAACTAATGCATATATATTGGCAGACCATCAAGTCACTATTTTGTCTAAGGAAATCATATATGTAGACAGAAGCAGCTGAAGATAAGAATTTAAAACACTCTCTCTGAACAGAATCAGGTCTTCTTGAGAATGAGAATTTTGATGAGTATTACATGATAACTAAAACTTCTAGGATTGGACAGGGCATGGTTAATATAGGATAAGATAAGATTTAATTTGTCCAATTTAGCTTCTTTCTTTCATATGATGTAAATTTTAGTTTAGAATCAACAGAGAGTGATTTATTACCAAGAGGAGTTCTCCCTGCGACTGAGGCAAAAAGATTAAGGATTTTTCTTCTGTTTTGCTATTGTTACTCAATTGTTTCAGTTGTGTGACTCTTGGTGCCATCATTTGAGAGCTTTCTTGCCAAAAATACTGGAGTAGTTTCTTTTCCAGCTTATTTTCCAGATAAGAAACTGATGTAGAGTTTGGTGACTTGCCCAGGGTCACAAAGTTAGTAGATGTCTGAGTCTGTGTTTTAGTTAAGGAAGGTGATTCTTTCAGATTTTAAGCCCACAGCTCTACTTACTGAGCAACCTGGATACCCTTTCTCCTGCATATCATTCTCAATCACAACACATGAAAAGTAGGACTTTTTTCATAAGATATCATGTCTTATTTTTGGTGTAACTAACTGCTGATAAAGCACTTGCTCAGTCTTTGCTGTGTATTTTTGCCTCTCTTTGTTACCTAAGATTAGGGATATGCAGGAAGAAGTGCTACTCATTTGGATTCTACATCAGCAACAGTTTAGTCTTATGAAATTGTTAGTAGTTAATTGATGTTAAGCATCTTTGGAATTTCTGATTCCAACATTTTCCCCCTTCTTTTTATTTATCTATTTTCATCCATATGTGCATGTATATTTTTAAATTAAAAAAATTTAATGCAATACTGAATATATTTTAGAAATGAGACCTTTATCAAAACTCCTAGTTGTGAAGATTGTTTCCTAGCTTTTTTCCCTTCTAATTTTGACAGCATTGAAGTGCAAAACCTTTTTTAATATAGTCAAAATCATGCATTTTGCAGTTTGTAATGAACTAATTCTTGTTTGTTCATAAATTTATTCCTTTTCCATAGAACCAAAAAAATAGAGTATTGTTTGGTCCATCAAGTTATCTATGGTGTTTCCCTTTATTTCTGAATCCTGTACCTATTTTGACCTTATTTTGGTATAAGGTGTGAGGTTTGGTTCTATGCCTAGTTTTTGCCATACTATTTTCTAGCTTTCCCAACAATTTTTGTCAAATAGTGAGTTCTTATCCCAGAAGCTGATGTCTTTGGGTTTGTCAAACAGTAGGTTGTTGTAGTCATTTACTGGGGTTTCTTTTGAACCTATCCTAATCCACTATTTCATTATTCTATTTCTTAATCAGTACCAGGCTGTTTTGATGACTAATGCTTTATAGTATAGTTTAGATCTGGTAGAGCTAGGCCACTTTCCTTACATTTTTTTTTTCATCAGTTCCCTTGCTATTCTTGCCCTTTTGTTGCTCCCTTTTGTTACTATTTTTTTTCCTAGCTCAGTAAAATAGCTATTTGATAGTTTGATTGGTATGGCACTGAATTAGTTATTAGCTATTTTAAATGGAATTTCTCTAACTCTTGCTCTTGGGTTTTGTTGTTCATATATAGAAATGCTAACAAGTTCTTATTTTGCCGAATTTGTTGTTTCAAGGAGTTTTTTAGATGACTCCAACTTTTTTTTAAAAAATACACAAAATAGAAAAGACTCTTTTCTGAGGACTCTTTCAGCTGTATACTGAAACATATATAATTTCAGTTCTATTTTAATTTGTTTAAGACTTTTAAATCTTAAGCAAGTCAAATTTTAAATTTCATAACCTTAAGTAACTTAAAACAACATTGCAACTTTGAGATATCCTGTATAAATAGAAACTAGTATATTCAAGATATAAATAAAAAATAGATTTCAAAAAAGGATCGTTCCAGTTCTACATGCTCACGCACACACACACACACACACACACACACACACACACACACACACACACACACATGCAAACACACACAGACACACACCTGACTTAATAAAAGCATTGGTACAGACCTGCAACATCTTGGATGGATTGGCATAAAGAATTTATGGAAAGACATGCATAAGTATTGTGCAGCATGGGAAAATATAAATGAATTTTGATCCACTTTAATGGAGGGAGCCACCATGCAGATGAGAGTAAGACTGATGGATGGGTCAGCTAAGCAATAAGATGGAAATGATAGTGAAAAACTTTAAAGCAAGAGATTAGCATGAAACCAAATTATAATCCCATTGACAAAACTAGCTTGTTATGGGAGACAAGATCAGATTAATTTTCTTCCATTTGTAAAAAAATAATCATTTGGTCTCTTGAATTTTGAGCAGGAGGTGATTCATAGGGAAAATTTTGTTTTCATAGAGCCTTAATTTTAAGCTACTCTTATCATTCTCCATTGTTGAACGTCTTTGAGACTAAAGCTCCTATCCTCTGACATCTTTCTCCTTTTGTTTTTAGAATGGAAGCAGAGACTGTCAGAGCCTCAGATTGTTCTAATTACATTTCTCTCATTCTCTCTGAATCAATGACTCAGCAAAATGACTTTTTTAAAGAGCCACACTTGCTTGAACCATGACCAGTTATTATAATTACATAAATGTGTGAAGAGTACTATCCTTAATATACAACAGGGAAGCTAAAATTTGCTAGGTTTGTTGAGTAAAATTTAATTTTTATGAAGAAATTATAGCACAATCATATGCTAAAGACTAAGGGTTTTGAGGATTTTGATAAAATGAAAATCAAGTCTTTTTGGATTAAGCAGGGAAAAATTTTTCTTAGATCATCTATTTAGAGATAAAAGAGTATATCAGCTACTATATTTTATAGATAAGTAAATAAAGACTCAGAGATATTTCTTATTTGAGTTATACAAAAGAAATGTACTGGAGGATAGGTTTGATTTCATAAATAACATTTTGTCTACAATACCACCCTGCCTTCTCCAAAACTCCAAGAAGCCAGGATCCTTTAGATGGCAGCAAGCTTCCCTTTAGAATTCATCATTGTGTTTTGTCCTTCCCAAAATAATATGCAAGATTGTATATTAGAACTGTCTATGCTTGTGTCTTATCCCATTAGTAGAGTAAGCGTCATGGGAACTGGAGACATATTTACAAGTCAGGAGTCATTTTATACATGGCTGATACATGTATTTCTGATTGATTGATTGAATGAATGAAAGAAAATAAAAAGTCCTTTAAGTGGACATTCTGCTATAATTTTTTTAATATTAACTTTGAATCAATAGCAGACACAGAAAACATTTTTATTTTGGCTCTTATATTTTCAAATCAAAATATATTTCAAATATATTTCAAAATATATTTCAAAATCAAAAGATTTTGAGACCTAAAAGGTAGAAGACTTTTTTAAAAAATTAACATATGTCAAAGTACTTTCCATTTCTTTTCTTTCTTTTTTCATTGTTTTTTGAATTTTGCAATTTCCCCCCAATTTCGCTTCCCTCCCCCTACCCACATAGAAGGCAGCAAAATCACATAATAAGGTACCTTTTTTTAAAAAAATTTAAATTAAAGGTAATAGTCTTTGGTCTTTGTTCAACCTCCACAATTTTTTCTCTGGATATAGATGGTATTCTCTATCATAGGCAGATACCTTAAAATTGTCCCTGATTGTTGCACTGATGAAATGAACAAGTCCTTTAAGGTTGATCATCCCTCCCATGCTGCTTTTAGGGTGTGCAATATTCTGGTTCTGCTCATCTTGCTCAGCATCAGTTCATGCACATCCTTCCAGGTTTCTCTGAATTCCCATCCCTCCTGTTTTCTAATAGAACAATAGTGTTCCATAACATATGTATATATATACATATATATATATATATGTATATATATACATATATATATATATGTATGTATTTGTTCAGCCATTACTCTATTGATGGACACTAACTCAATTTCCAGTTTTTGCCACCACAAACAGGACTGCTATGAATATTTTTGTACAAGTGATGCTTTTAACCTTTTTCATGATCTCTTCAGGGTATAGACCTAGAAGTGATATTGCTGGATCAAAGAGTATGCAAATTTTATTGTCCTTTGTATGTACTTCCAAATTGCTCTTCAGAAAGGTTGGATGAGTTCACAGCTCCACCAACAATTGCATTAATGTCCCAGATTTCCACATCCCTTCCCTGATCATTGTCCTTTCTGGTCAGTCTGAGAGGTGGGAGGTGGTACCTCAGAGACACTTTAATTTGAATTTTCCTAATCAGTAATGATTTAGAGCAATTTTTCATATGACCATGGACTTTGATTTCCTCATCTGTAAATTGTCTCTGTATATCCTTTGACCATTTGTCCAAGAGTATAGCTTGGATTTTTATAAATTTGATTCAGTTCTCTATATATTTTGGAAATGAGTCCTTTGTCAAAAATATTTGTTGTAAAAATTGTTTCCCAATTTAAATCAGAAGTCTTTTAAACTAATATCTGCATTGCTACTCAGTCATGTCTAACTATTCATACTGCCCTTGAGGCTTTATTGACAAAGATACTAAAATGGTTTGCCATTTACTTCTCCAGAGGATTAAGGCAGAGAGGTCAAGTGACTTGCTCAAGGTCACAATACTTATATATGTCCAAGGCCAAATTTGAATTCAGATATTCCCAATTCTAGCCCAGTTCCCTTTCTACTGAACCACCTTGCTAGCCCCAAATTTGAATTAAGAATTAATAAAAGGTGTATGCAAAAATGTGCCAAAATGTAAATGGAAGTGCTTCATATTATGGAAAGAGTAAGAAACAGATCAGTCACTAGATCAAGGGAAAGAGGTACTTAGACATAAAATTAGGAGATGGTAGGAAGTATTTCAAAGTGCTTGGAGTTCTCTTACTTTAATTCATGGTTAAAATCTTCTCTTTTACCATAAACTTTTTTCCAAAGAGATTGTAACATTCCTGTAAAACTAAATTTAACTATTATGGAAAATGTACTATGTAGACAAGCAAGAATACCGGTTTCTATGAAAATTGTCTCTGACTTGTGACACATCAACATTTGAAAAGAGAACCTGGCCCTATAAACAAACAGGTCAATAGGTGATCTGAGGACAGCTTCCTATTACACTCACAAATAAGGACAGAATGTAAGTTCAAGAGATTGGAAGAAGGGCAATCCAACTCTATCTTAGTGATGGTAATTGTTGTAGTTAAATGTGGTTAAATCATTTAATGCATCAATTATATATAAACATATTTCTTTAACCTGTGCATCAAGAAATAATACATACCTTTACAAATTCCAGAATATATCAAAGACAATTAAGAGAAGCTTTTTTGTTATACTGAACAATGGGATAATCAAAATGCATTTTCAGATTTCAGAAGTTGAATAGGTTATAATATCTATATACAAAAGTAAATACTAATGAGTATTTGTTGTCCAAGTAAGAATAATAAGTGGATTTGAACATTCTGATATCAAGGAGCAGTTCTACTTAATAGTAACTACCCCCTTTCTGTTAGATTAATCATAGATTATAGTTAGAAGAGGTACTGATCTCACAGTGGAAAGGGAGACAAATTCCAAGATTATATCACTATTTTTTCCACTTTCTACCAATATGTCTTTGATCAAGCTACTTTAGATATTTGGACCTCAGTTTCTTTATTTGTAACATGGGAGAAATAATGTCTACCTTACCTCACAGAGCTTGTGATTCTTTGAGATAGTTGTTTCAAATAGTCTATTCCATTAAGTTTACTCTTTTCCTCTTTCTCTCTTAAAGATAATCCTTTGTGAAAATATTGAGGATTTCTACTGCAAGATCCTTCTTCCCTTGTCAATTAAGTATTTCATTCACTTATAATTTTTTTTAAAATTAATCATCTCAAAAAATATTCAATTAAGTTTGGTGTTTTACTAAGTCCTGGGGATACAGAAAAAGGAGGAGAGGGCATATGTATTTATATGATATCTACTATCTGACAGGTATTGTGCTAATTATTTTTTATAAAATATTATTTCACAACAATGCGATAAATAGATGTTATTATCATCTTCATTTTACAATTGAGGAAACTGGGGCAAATAGAGGTTAATTGACTTGCCTTAAGTCACACCATCAGTCTGGGGCTAGATTTGAACTCTTCTTCTCTACCTTTCTCTTTTATTTTTTTGCCTTTTAAAAAATGTATTTATTAATTTTCATCCATTTACATAGGCATATTTTCAAGTTACAAAATTTCCTTCCATCCTCCCTTTGCAACCCCCTTCCCTCAGCATCAGAAAGTCAGGTTAGCATTGTACCATACATATTTTAATAAACATGTTTACAGATCTTCTCTACGTTTCCCTTTTCAAACCTTTTGTCCTTTTTTTGTTCTCTTCACATTTTCTCTCTTATTGATCTCATTCTTACAGAATAAATTTTTTGTTCCTATGAAGATGAACCATAAGTATATAGTTCTAGATATAATCTCCATGTTATTCAGTCCCATATCTCCAAATATGTACTAGATTTTTCTACTGGAATATAGCTTCAGAACCTCCATTCTGATACCAAGTTCATTATCTTTCCTGTCCATTCCCCTCCCTAAAACTTTACTAGCCATTTCTTACCATAAAGCTTTATTATTTCTGATGTGTATCCCACCCCATCCTCCTGGTCACTCAAGAGTTTAACCTTGGGGTTTTTTTCTCTCCTTCATTTCCCATAACCAGTCAAGGCTTGTTAATACCCACAATATCTCTAGTATCTATTATCTTTCTGCCAATCAAAGCCACCATGCTAGTTCAGCTCTTCATCACCTTTCTTAGTCTATTGTCTAACAGACTTATTATTAATATCTCTGTTTCTGTCTCTTTCCTTCAGTTTTCAAAATCATTTTCCAAAAATATTATTCATAAATGCCTTCTGTTCAAAACTCTCCAGTGTTTTCCTGTATCCTTTTTCTTCCAGGACAAAAATAAACTATTTATCCTTGCATTTACAGCTTTCATCATATGACTCTGATCTACTTTTCTAAGACGTATTTCAGATGACTCCATTCATGAATTCCTTTTTCCACTCAAAATGCTTGTTAAATGTGATATTCCATTCTTCACTTATATCTACTTTAATAGATTGTTCCTTAGCCTGGAATGCCTGCCTTTTTATTTTCTATATTAAAAAATACAAAACTATGAATTTACTGGTATGGAAAACTCTCAATGAGGAAATTTTTTTATATAAGTGAAAAGGAATATTTGACTGGAAACAATAAATATCAGCCTAGAGAGCTTTACCTAGGGGCACTGAAAACAAGTGATTTGTTGGGGATGGCAGGGTGCCAATGGATCAGAAATAAGACTTGAAACCACATCTTCTTGACTGTAAGTCCAGTTTTCCATTTACTGTGCCAGAGATGTCAAAGTCAAGTTCAACAGGCAACAATGTTCCCATGTGTTTCCCAAATCATATTAAAATGTATTGGAAAAATAGTTAACAAAATAAGTAAAAATACAAAGGATATAGATAATTATATATATGGTTTTTCTAAATCAATATATTGTCAGGAATCCATATGTACAGTTTAGTAGCCCCATCTTTTTATAAAATCTTATGGCACCTTCAACTCAATAATGAGATGAAAAATTATTTGTTGAATTGAATAAAAGCACTATATGAAATAAAAATTTTTATTTTGAATCTGCCCAAGGATACTTAAATCACTTTTTCTTCCTTGTGTTCTCTTTCCAAGTTGTTAATAGTCTTTTATTTACTAAATTTGATGGCTTCTTTATCAAAGCAAAGAAAATGGTTTATAAATCTTCTTCCTTCTTGTCAACTATTCTGCACCTTTTTTCCACTATTTATTTCCTTTTCCTACTGAACTATTTCGTCACTACTGTATACAGTTTCTTCTCTTTTCTTTATGACTGTTACTTCTGAGTATCCTTTGCCTTATCATTATCAATTCCATCTCTGTATTTCCTCCTGAGGTTTATGTCCTCTTCTTTTCTCCCTCCATGTTTTCTTCCTTGTTGATCTCATTCTATCCCTTCACTGTGATTCAAATATTAACTAACTCTATCTGGAAACATGGTAACAGAATGAATTTGAGAGTCACTATGATGATAAAATTTGGTAGAGATTGTAAGACACAATCCAAGTCAAAGTGAACTAAGTAATCTGATATTCTAGCTCTTATTTATTTGGTGTTCTGAGGTTCATCCCAATAGCTAGGATGGATTTCCTCTTTATACCTTCATTTTAGAATCTCAGTATGCTACAGACCCACCTTAGGGTTTATGCTATATTAGGATCTCTTCCAAACTTGTGATAAAGGATCCCCATCTGTACAATGGGTGTATATTTACCTTATACTTCCTAGCATTTATGCAATACTCATTATAGTACCATTCTCAAAGTGTTTGCCACATCAGAGTCTATATTAAGGTTTGTGCTTTAATAAAATACTTTATACATTTGTAATAAATGATCTCTATCTGTAAAATAACTAGAGAAAGGAACATTTATTTAACTTATCAAAGCAAAGAAAATGATTTGTAAACCTTAAAGTCCCATCTAAATGTAGTAATAATAATGAGTAGTAATAGTAGTAGTAGGGATAATGATAAGTAATAATGGTGGCAGGGTAAAAGTCCCCTTTCCATAGGAGGCAAACTGGTTCCTTGCAGAATAGAGTATGTCACAGGCAGGCTTTTTTAAAATGGTACAAGTGGGGACAAAAAATAAAATGAAATTACTGCCAGATTATTTTTCAGTATAATAGATTTGGTGTCAATATGCTTAAATACCCTTTTTGCTCTACTAAAATGACTAACGACTATCGATAGTTCATGGAGTCAACTTAAAAATGTTTAATATAAATATTTGTTAAGAATTGACTTTCCAAGTAGACCAAAGCCTAGCTGAGGTTTTCCTAGCCAGAATGTAATTTAAATAGCAAAGAAATCTGCAATTTCATTTTACTATGTGATAAGTGAAGAAGATTCTAATTAATTAAAAAAAGCAGTAGTTATTAAACTTGGTCAAGATTATTATTATTAAGCAACTACCTAATAAACTCAGAAATTTTTACAGCATTTTATCCATGAAGACATCATTAAGAACAGTCCCTGGAGGTACTTCCTGAGTTCTATTCTAAAATCAAAGATATGATCATTATCTGATTCTGTCTCATAATTAGTTTCATCTCAACATTATTGCAAATTCTTTATAACTCCTTAGATGCTATGACACATCCTGTAGAATCTGCAAAATTTAAGTGGAAGATGATTATTTAGGTGTCCTTTTCTGGGTGACACAGAATGGGGTAAATTGATTTCAGTTGATTTGTATTATGCATGTAGTAAGCTAATGCTCCACTTATAAGGAGGCTATGTTTCCAGTGTCTTCACTTATCTCAGAGACACAGCCAGAGGATCAGGACAAAAGGGTAGAAAGGAAACAAGAAATACTATCATAAAGCTCTTTAGGGAAGACATTAATTAGCTATGGTGATCCTAGGCAAGTCACTTAATTCCTGTTTGTCTTCATTCAATAGAGAAATAGCAAACCTTTCTCTAGTTTCTCTGCCAAAAAAACCCCATGGACAATATTAGTGTACTATGATCCATGGAGTTACAAAGATTCAAACATGACTAAGTGACCTAACAACAAGAATGTTCATGAATATGTGCACACAGTGACATACAAATACATACATATATGTATATATGCATACATATAAAATGTGAATACTGTCCAATATATAGAATACTATATCTTGAGTCAGAAATCTGGAGTTAAGTCTACATTTAGCTACTTCTTTTTTATTGAAGTGATACTGAGCTATTATTCTTTCCATTTTACACATGAACTAATTAAAGTCAGAGGTTAAGTGGCTTCCCCATAATCACAAAGCTAGTAATAAATCAGATTTAGCATACAACCCAGGGAGCTCTTGACTTGAAGTTGAGCACCATTTCCCCTATGACAAACTGATTTCCCAATTGGTCTTAATCATTAGAATTAGAGGGACTTAAGTACTAGCTTTGGCACTTGTTGGCTACATGACCATTTATTCTTTCTGAGTCTTAATTTCTCCCTCTGGAAAAAAAAGAGTTAATATTTGAATTTTTTGCCTTCCATTAGTCTCCCAATTCCTTTATAGAACTTGTGAGTGAATCAACTAGCATTTATTAAGTATTATAATTATACAATGAAAATCAACTAGCATATATAAAGTTTTAAATTAATAATTTACTATTATTATCTATGAAATAGATGGTTGAGTGAGTTAAGCACTGGACATGAAATCAGGAAGATCTGAGTTAAAATTCACCATTGGATACAAGTTCTTTGACCTTGAGCAAATCATTTAAACTCTATTTTGCCTCAGTTTTATGTACTATGAAAATGAGGATAATTAATAGCACCTCTATCCCAGGGTTATAAAAAAGATTATGTGAAATAAAGTGTTTAGCACATATTGTTGTTATTATCCAGTTGTTTCCAGTTGTGTCCTATTGGCTCTTCATAGCCTGATTTAAGGTTTTCTTTGCAACAATGCTCTGCCATTTCCTTCTTCAGCTCATTTTATAGGTGATAAACTGAAGCAATGCACGTTATGTGACTCACTCAAGATTGTATAGTTAGCAAGTGTCTTAGACCAGATTTGAATTCAAGAAGATGAGTCTTCCTTACTTCATGCTTGGCACTCTCTCTACTTACTGGACGACTTAACTCCCTTGTCTTGCACATATACATGCTAGCTATCATTATTGGTAAGTATAGAGTATATGGCACAATGGGCTTTCCTTCAGCTTTGAGGTTATAGAGAGAAACATTGCTCTTTCAAACATATAAAGGCTTTACATTTTTTTTTCCTCATTTCATGGTTTTTTCCTTTTATACTTACTCAGAATTCTAATCTTGTCTTCAAATTATCAGATACTTTGTTAAATGTTGGTATGTTCTAGGAAAACAATCTCTCAATCTTAAAGTACTATATAAACTTAAGAACATCATTTTAGAGACATTACATTAGGACAATATTCTAAATGATGACAAATAAATCAGTAAACTCTGGCTATATGAAAATTTGCCTCCCATGGAACCATTCACTTCTGAAAGGAAGCTGAACCAAGAAAGTTTCATTGGAATACATGGTTGCATCTTCTAAATAGATTTATTTTGAACTTTAAGCTCCTAGAGGGCAAGAGATAGCAATGTTAAAATGTTTCCCCTTACACTTAATATTTTACTACTTTTAATCAGAATAAATAAATCCTTTCTAAAATTAATGATGAGTCTATAGGGAAATTCAATAAGTCAATAGACAAAGAAAATTATAGAGCAATTATTCTAATGAATATTTATATAGTTTAAAAAACATTTCAGCAAAGACTAGGATAATAAACCATGATCAAGTAGGATTTATATAGAGTATACCGCAATGGTTCAACATTAGTAAAACACTCAACATATCAATAACAAAATCAACAGAAATCATATGATTAGCTCAATAGATGCTGAAAAAGTCTTTGACAAAGTGAAACAAGTATACCCATTATCACTAATATTATTCAATATGGTATTAGAAATGTTAGTTTTAGCAATAAGAGAAGAAAAAGAAATTAAAGGAACTAGAATAGGTAATGTGAAACAAAACTTTTATTCTTTGCAGATTAAATGATGATATATTTTGAAAACTCTAGGAAATCTACTTAAAAAAACTACTTGAAATACCAACTTTAGCAAAATAAACCTATATAAATCACCAGCATTTGTATCTATAAGCAATTAAGCTCAACAGCAAGAGACATCTAGGTTTCACAGTGGATAGAGCACGGGCCTTGGAGTCAGGAGAATCTGAGTTCAAATTTGTCCTCAGACAATAATTGCCTAGTTGTGTGACCTTGGGAAAGTCACTCAATGCCATTGCCTTAAATACATTTTAAAAAGAGAGAGAGAAAAATTCCATTTAAAGTAACTGTAGACAATATAATAAAATACTTGAGAATCTACTTCCCAAGAGCATAGAAACTATATGAACACAATTGCAAGATACTTTTCAAACAAATAAAAATTGGTTTCAAACAATTGGAAAAATGTCGATTGCTCATGGTTAGGCCGAGCTAATATAATAAAAAAATGACAATTCTCCCCAAATTAAATTATTTATTCAATACCAAACCAAACTCCCAAGAAGTTATTATATAGAGCTGGAAAAATATTAATAAAATGCATCTAGAGCAACAAAAGATCAAGATTATGAAAGAATGTAGCCTAGCTATACCACACCTAAAACTATATTATAAAGCAGCAACCATCAAAACTGTCTTGTATTAGTTAGAAATATAGAAGTGGAGCAGTAGATTAGATTAGGCACAAAAGAAGCAATCATACATGGCTATAGTAATCTATTGTTTGATAAACCCAAAGACAGGAACTTCTGGGATAAGACCTCACTATTTGCCAAAAATTGCTGGAAAACTGGAAAATAATATGATTAAAAATTAGGCATAGACGCATATCTCACACCATAATAAAGTTGAAATGGGTAGAGAATTTAGAGTTAAGTGAGGATACCATAGACCTAAAGAACAAGAAATACTTTTTAGATCTTTGGAGAGGTGAGAAATTTATGACAAAACAATAGACAGAGAAAATATAAATCACAAAATGGGTGATTATTACTATATTAAATTAAAAATGTTTTATACTAATAAAACCAATGCAGCCAAGATTAGACAGCAGCAAACTGAGAAACAATTTTAATAGCTAGCATTTCTGATAAATATTCATTTCTAAAATATATTCCATTCTCTATAGAGAATGGAATAAAATTTATAAAATTAAAAGTCTTTTTCCAACTGATAAATGGTCAAAGGATATGAATGGGAAGTTTTCAGATGAAGAAATTAAAGCTATATATAGTCATATGAAAATATGCCCGAAATCATTATTGATTAGAGAATTGCAAATTAAAACAACCCTGAGGTACTCCTTCACACCTATCAGATTAGCTAAAATGACAAAAAAGCAAAATGATCAATGTTGAGGGGATATTGGAAAACTGGGACACTAATGCACTGGTGGTAGAGTTGCGAACTGATCCAGCCATTCTACAGAGCAATTTATTGCCCAAAGGACAATAAAACAGTGTATACCCTTTGATCTAGCAATATCAACGTCTAGGTCTATATCAAAAAAAAAAGTTCCAAAAATATTTATAGCGATGCTTTTTGGAGTGAAAATATATTGGAAATTGAGAATACGCCCATCAATTGGGGAATAACTAAACAAGTTATTGTATATGAATGTTATAGAATATTATTTTTCTGTGAGAAATCATGAGTAGCCAGACTTTAGAAATCCATGGAAAGATCTGCATGAACTGATGCTCAGTGAAATGAGCAGAACCAAGAAAACATTGAAACATTGTATTAACAACAACATTGTGAGATGATCAACTATGATGGATTCAATTATTTTATATTTTTTCTTCATTTTCATGACTTTTTGCCCTTAATTCTAATTCATCTTTCAAAACATGGTTACTATGGAAATATGCAAAACATGATTATACATGTACAAGTTTTATCAGATTGTTCACTGCCATGGGGCAAGGAGAAGGAAAGGGAGGGTGGCAGAAAAAATGTGGAACTCACAAACTTACAATTGGATGAATATTGTAAAGTATCTTTTCATGTAATTGAACAAACTAAATTAAATTAAAAAAAGAAAATCCAGAAAGTTTTTATGTTGCACTGCTGTAAAAGCCAAACTGATTCAGTTACTTAATATTTACACACTTGCCAAGGGGTTATTACTAATTGACAAGGTAGAAAGAAGGTGACATGATGATAAATTCTATTCCCATTCTAAAAACCAATTATTTCAAGGAAGATTTCTGCATCCTAAGACTTTGCTTGAGCTTTCAGGTTATAGAGACAGAGAAAAATATTGTTCTTTCAAACTACTAAGACTTGGAATTTTTTCCTCACTTGATGTTTTTTTTTTTCCCACCTTTCACACTTACTCAGAATTCCAGCCTTGTCCTCAAGTGACAGCTGTGGAATGCTGGTTGACAGTCTTTAATCTGCTCTATGATTTCTTGTCCAGTGCTCTATTAAGATTCTCTGATTTGTTAAATTTAGGAGTGCTTGCTTGTGGCCTTGGTTAAAGATTTTATACATTTTTCTCAAAGAATTTCCTTCTTCAGTGGTCCTCTGTTTTTCTTTAAGAATGGGATTTTGTTTATGGTATATCTTGATTTGGGTGAAAACAGTCTCCCTTCATTTGCATTTTTTTATTTTCTCCTTTTTGGAATAAATTCTAGAATGCCATGCTCATGTTAAACTTTTCACATTCATATATTTATTGGACATTCCATTGGTTTTAATAATTAGATTATAGATTGGGACTATCAATTTTGAAGGAAGCGTGAGAATTAGTTGTATGTTGTGAATATATATAGTTAATTTTCTTATATTCTTATAGTGATTATCCACAACATGTATTTTTACTTTGATTTATCAGCAAATGGAAGTAAAAAAATCATTTTGTAAGCAAGCATACACTTAAGAGAGGAGGCTGAAAATTGAATTATTTGATGGAATACCCTGAAACCTGGCAAAAGATTTGGCTGCAGAATCTTCTTACAATTATATAAAAGTAAAGGCTCCTTTACTTGTTTTTCAGAGTCTGAGAACAATTTCAAAGTTACAACTCAGATAGATAGATAGATAGATAGATAGATAGATAGATAGATAGATAGATAGACAATATATAGATAATAGACACAATGACAGACAGACAGACAGAGATACAGAGAGAAAGAGAGATGGGTAGACAAAGAGTAATACATTTTCAGGCAAAGGTATTATACATTCTCATCCTCATATAAGAGTCATATTGTCTTTATTCCTGGTATACAAGTTGATGCCCAGTGACCCAAATATACAAACTAAAACAGACAGTACAAGTGAATCATGACAATGTTAAAAATTTCTAAGATTTTTCCATTATGAGAGAAGGTAGATATTTTCATGGGGATATTTAACCATTTCTTCCATTAAAGTTCTATTTCAATTTCTCATTATACTTTGAGAATTATTCTAGGTTTTCAGAAGCTATATGGGAAGAATGAAAGTTATTGCAAGTCTTTTCAAATTGGAGGAGCTTTGAATATTAACCCAGTCATCAACTGTGTCTATTCTACAGCTTACCATGTAGGCAGCCCAGGGGATAGAGCCCTGACCATGGAGTCAGGAACATAAGAATTCAAATCCAGTCTCAGATACTTTATATTTACTAGGTGTATGGCCTTGTGCAAGTCACTTAATCCTGATTGCCTCACATCAAGGGCCATCACTCATCATCCTGATTCATATCTGGCCATTGGACCCAGATGGATTTGGAGGAGAAAGTGAAGCTGGTGACTTAATACAGTACCTCCTCACTCAAATCCAATCCATGTGTTGTCATGGCATCACCTCCCCTGATATCACAGTCATCTTTGAGACCTAAGGACAAACATCATCATCATCATCATCATCATCATCATCATCACAGTCAACCAAGCTGTTTGAAAAGATTCATCAAGCTCTGTGCTAAGAGTTAGTGAATGATGATTAGTCTGATGGGATTGTTCCCTATATATTAGAATAAAAGCTCCTTACAAGTAGGAATTGTTTCAGTCTTCATACTTATATCATCAGTGCCTTACACAGTCCCTGAAACAAAGAAAATGCTTAATGAATCCTTGTTGTTTGATAATTCAAAGGGGAGAAATACCAAGAATAATGAAATGATGGATTCACTAAAGTAATGAAGAATTTATTCATTTAGCCTTTACTACCTGAAGATTGAGCACAGGATGAAACCCTGAAGGGAGAAGAGGATAAAATTTGAAGCTAATATACCTGGGCATAAGTTATAATTTTGTTCCTTACTAGAACTGTAACATTAGAAAAATCATTTTAAATTCCTGGTACTGACTTTATGAATAAAATGAGAGGATTGCCTTTCTTCACTCCCTCTTAATTATAGCACAGCTTGCCTTTTCTGAATATTTCTAGTTTATTCTGTAAATACCTTCTTCATACACAGTTACTGAGAATTTGCCTTTCCCATTAGACTAAGAGTTCTTTGAGTGCAGAAACTATCATTTTGCTTTCCTTTGTGTCTCCAGTATATAGCATCTTTATAGGTACATGAAAATTCTTAATACCTGTTTATCTAGGAGTTGATTGATTGTTGGTGTGGTATAGATCTTTTCTTTAAATCATTTCTAAAAGGATTTCTTAAAACATTTCTGAAAAAATAAATTCTTTGCCAGAATGCCAATATCTAAAATTTAGTAAGATTGGAGGACAGAGACAACTCTCAAAATTAAATATAAAACTAAAATTAAACCAAAAAAACTTCATGAAGCAAAATTAGAAAATTTAAATATTTAGAGTTTCTGTTCATCATCATCTCCTTATCCAGTATCCTATTCCAGGTGTTTGACATAGACAGAATAAGTATTCTCACAAGTTCATGAGCAGAATACAACTGAGAGGTCCCTACCCAGTGCCTCTATGGATAGTGACAGCTTAAACCTCTTTTACCATTCCCAAGAGATAACGGATTCTATTTTGTTCCAATCACTATATAGAAGAAAAGTAACTTGAAGATCTGAATGGACCACAATACCTTCTGGAAATGAATTAGTTTCCCTGCCTAAAGTAAAGGAGTCCAGAAACTGAGGTGGGCACAGTTCTCTCCCTTCTAGAGTTTACTGTGGGCAGGAATTTTGACCAACTCCACTCCCCTACACAGACACATACGCACACATATACACACACACGCATAAACATACATAGTGAAGAAATTGAAGATAACCAATGCTGGTGGTTGGGGGTCAACATTATATAGCAGTAGAAAGGGGAGGGAACAAATAGTAAAGAAGGCCAATAATATGACTAGGAATAAAAGAGAAATGCTAAAAGATCAAAGACGAGAGAAATACTAAGTTCAAAAGTAGCATGCAAGCAGATATTTCAACAGATGGACTCATAAACAATACAGTGATGAGTAAAAAAGGAAAATAGATCAGAAAATCATGAACAAGTAAGTAATAAGTTGAAAAAAATGAATCAGGCCTCCATGATCAAAGAGATAATTTTCTAGTGTTCTCCAACAACATTGAACTCTAGTAATAAATTCTAAATTATCTCAAGTGGCAGTTGAAAATTTTAAAATAAGTTAGAAATGAAAATTGAAATCAGAATTCTTCAGACAAAATTAAATCACCCAGAATAAAAACAAAGAACTACTGAACTTGAAAGGCAAATTTGGGATGATTTTCAATAAATAGAGTCTATGAGAGAAAGAATAACACTTTTGGAATTAAAAACAAAATAGAAATAGAAAAAAATTGGTATAAGAGAATCAAAAGACCAAAAAATATAAAAGAGCATATTAATTGCATACAAGTTAGAAACCTATCAAGAATATTTCAACACAAACAAAACAATTGATGAAAACTTCATATTCTTACAAAAATGTACTTAAAACAAGAAATGGGATGGCTAGGTGGCACAATGGATAGAACACAGGCCCTGGAGTCAGGATTACCTGAGTTCAAATCTGGCCTCATACACTTAATAATTACCTAGCTGTGTGGCCTTGGGCAAGTCACTTAACCCCATTTCCTTGAAAAAAACCTAAAATAAAGCCCCAAATCCCCAAGAATTATATTTCATTTATAGTTTCAATAAAACTCCAAATTTTGTAAGAATCTAGGATAAAACATTTTCAATATGGAAGAATATCAATATGAATAATCTTGGATTATTCTGTAGTCATGAAAAATAAAAGAATGGAAGAATGTCTACAAAAAATAAAGAAGTTCATATTGTAATCTAAAATAACATAGACTATAAAGTTACGAGTGATTGTCAATCAACAAAAAAGGACATTCAAGAAAAGAAAACGATTTGAACTATTTCTAAAAAAAAAGGAAAAATAAAACACAAAATAGTAGATCCCCCAAAAGGAGGAACATTCGTAGTAAAGGGGCTTGCTATTCACACCACCAACACAAACTGCTGACCAGTTGACCTGGGTGGGGTAGGGAAGAAAGATTAAATGAAGTAGTAATATATTCTGAGAGGAAGAAAGGAAACACAATGTACCTTGACCATGTCTTCACATCATGCCTAGGTGGTGACAGTCCAGTGCCTGTTTCCCTTGAGAATAACTGCTACCTACTTCCAAACCACAAGTCTTGTGTGTGTTGTAGCCATCATCAAGGTGTCTAACCCTTGTGAAGAACAAGTCCACCGTCTGCTACAATACTAGCATTAAATGCCAATACAAAACCCCAAAGCACCAGGAACCACAGACTCCTACTAAAACAGGTGCCTTGCTACCAACATGGCCCCTAAAGTCATTATTCAGAAAAACTAGTCTCTGCCCTCTGTTGATAATCTTCCACTAAACCTGGGTGTTCCTTCTCCATACACAACATCAAATGAGATCCTATTTGCAAAACACTCAGAATAGTGTCTGGCACATAATAAGTACTTACTAAATGCTTGTTATCTGATTGATTGACAACAAATAAGATGAATGAATGTAACAATAAAATTAGGGTAGAAGAAAAAAAGGTATTTGATATGCCAGAAACTTTTCCTTTAAAAGGACTGAAAAGGAGAAGAAATAAATTAGGCTCATAAGCTCATAAATTTGGTTCTGAAAAGGAGACATACAGATCATAGAGACCAATATTCTCATTTTATGGATAAGGGATCACCCACAGTTATTTGGAAGTAAATGACAAAGCCAGGATTTAAATTTAACATTTCTGACTCCAAAGTCAGAGTTAATTCCACAGTAACATAATATATATCATATAAATTTAAGAGTATTTTTGGGAGGGGAGTTTTGTGGGGCAATGGGATTAAGTGATTTGCCCAAGGTCACAGAGCTATGAAGTATTAAGTGGTCAGATTTAGATGAGGCCAGATTAGATCCCCTTGAATACAGAGCTGGTTAGCTGTTCTCAAGTATAATTCTTAACAGATTAGAAGGGAATAGAAATAACGGGGGCAAAAAAGAAAACTTATTGAAAAGGGGAAGTTATATTGCTGTTTAATATAGGAAGTTAGATAAGGGTGGGGGGAAATGGTGAATGAAATATTTAACTGCAGAGAGAAAAAGATGAGTAAGCAGATTGCTACAGTAGATTGAAAGATGGCCTTGTAGTCCAGAAGAATTTGGATTCAACTCTTCCCTCCAAAAAAAACTGTCTATGTGATCCTAGACAGGTAAATTGACCTCTTAATGCTCTGTGCAACTGCTTTAGACTAAAAATTTCTGAGAAGCTGACAGTCTGAATTGGTAGAGAGATTTTCCTTTTCTGGGAATTTCATCTATAAAGAGAATTACATGTCAAGTCCCCATCAAGACTCTATCCAAAAGTAAATAAATAATAGAAAGGGAAAGAAATGGATAGCAAAGCACACAGGAATTATAGGTTATCTACGAGGGGCAGCCTAAGAGAGCATACTCGTTTTATTAGAGTAATAAAAAAAAACTAATTTTAAAGAAAACTGTTGACTTATAAAGGTAGGGTTAAAATTCAATATAAAATAAAAAATGGAAGAGAACATAGCTTAACAATCAAAATAAGTGTTAATGGATTAAATGATCAAATAATCTGGGAGAGTTTGTAAATGCATAAGAAAATGGTAAAATAGAAGTGGAGAAATTAATTTCTAAAATACTTTCTTTTTCCTATATCCTATAATTTTTGGTATTATGGAATATTGAGAAAGAAATGTAAATATATATTATGAAAAGGTTTATTTTTATCTGCAAAGATAGAAAATAAAGGTAAATATGATAGAAGATGAAGGAATTGAGTGGGGCGGAGACAAGATGGTGACAAGAGAGGATCATCTCTTAGGTGCTGTCTCTTAAAACTTATAAGCTAGGGAATCTAACTA
Organism: Macrotis lagotis; assembly: GCF_037893015.1. Classification (NCBI taxonomy): domain Eukaryota; kingdom Metazoa; phylum Chordata; class Mammalia; order Peramelemorphia; family Peramelidae; genus Macrotis; species Macrotis lagotis. Next base: position 73,664,601 of record NC_133665.1, read on the forward strand.
AATTTTCGAGAGACAGAACCCACAGAGAGACCCAGTGAGGCAGTTCTCCAACCCAAGGTAACCTGGAAAAGAGCAGAAAGGCTCTGCTCCTCCTGGTCCGAGGGGGCGGCCTACCAGAGCAAAGGAACTTCAGCCTCCTGGAGGCAGCCCCAGAGTGCTGGGAGCCACGGCTCACAGCAGCAGGGGAGTTTCCTGATCTACACACTGGAGAGCAGCAGGCACAACTTGGGGGATCAGTGGAGGATCTCTGCCAGAGAGAGCACGTGAAGCCCAGGCCTCAGGGTACACAGCAAACAGCCCAGATCCAGGACCCAGAAGCAGAAGCCTATAAGAAGGAGGCCCCCAGGCCATGAGTATTGAGCCTAGGGAGGGAAGTGGAGAGAGATTGCCCAGCTCTGTCCTCTTTCCCTGGAACAGGACTCTGGGGTTCTGACCACATTCAGATTCTGATCTCAGTCTAGGTCCCCCCCCCATAGAACAGCAGGGCCCCTCCCCACCTCAGCCCTGTGGCAGAGGGGGGCCACCTGTGGTCACTCACAGACCAGGAGGGAAGACAGAGATTCACACATGGAGATCCTTGTGGGGAGGTGTGCCAATAATGCTCAAAAGCTCAGGAAGCACCCCAAAACCAAGCTCAGGTTGGGGAAACGAGTAAGTAGAGAAAAAAGCAGGAACACCATTGACAAATACTTTGCATGTGATGCTAAGAAGGATCAAAAACACTCAATCTGAAGATGAGGAGGTACAAGCTCCTGCATCTAAAGACTCCAAGAAAAACTGAAATTGGGCTCAGGCTATGATAGAGCTCAAAAAAAAAAGACTTTGAAAACCAAGTGAGGGAGATAGAAGAAAAATTGGGAAAAGAAATGAGAGAGATTCAGGAAAAACATGAAAATGAAGTCAGCAGTTTAGTCAGAGAGATCCAAAAAAATGTTGAAGAAAATAGCATGTTAAAAACCAGCATAGGTCAAATGGATAAAACAGTTCACAAAGTTATTGAGGAGAAGAATGCTTTAAAAAGCAGAATTGGCCAGATGGAAAAAGAGATAAGAAAGCTCTCTGAGGAAAACAAATCATTCAGACAAAGAATGAAACTGAGTGAGGTTGCTGATTTTATGAGAATCAGGACACAATACTTCAAAAATCAAAAGAATGAAAAATTAGAAGAAAATGTGAAATATCTCATTGAAAAAACAACTGATATGGAAAAGGGATTTAGGAAAGATAATTTAAAAATTATTGGAATACCTGAAAATCATGATCATGAAAAGAGCCTTGACATCATTTTCAAAGAATTAGTACAGGAAAATTGCCCTGATATCCTAGAACCAGAGGGCAAAATAGAAATGGAGTGAATCTACCGATCTCCCCAAGAAAGAGATCCAAAAAAACCAACCCCCAGGAATATTATAGCCAAGTTACGGAACTCCCAAGTCAAAGAGAAAATATTACAAGCAGCCAGAAGGACACAATTCAAATATTGTGGAGCTGCAGTCAGGATCACACAGGATTTAGCAGCAACTACATTAAATCATCACAGGGCTTGCAATGTAGTATTCCAGAAGGCAAAAGAGCTTAGACTTCAACCAAGAATCAACTACCCAGCAAAACTGAATGTCCTTTTCCAGGGAAAAAGATGGACTTTCAATGAACCAGGGGAATTTCTAATGTTCTTGTTGGAATGGCCAGAGCTGAACAGAAGGTTTGATCTTCAAATACAGGACTCAGGTGAAGCATAGAGAGTGGAGGAGAAGGGGAAAATATTAGGGACTTAATGATGATGAACTACATGTATTCCTGTATATGATACTGATAATACTCATATGAACCTTCTCATTTAATAGAGCAGGCAGAAGGAGCTTTTATAGTTGAAGCACATGAGAAAGCTGAATTTGAAGATATAATGTGGTGTAAAATGGAGTCAATAGATAAAAGGGAAATGTAATGGGAGAAAGAAAAAGGAGAGGAGGAATAGGCTAAAATATTTCATACAATAATATTTTTCTTTATTACAATGATTTATTGCAATGATATGGAAGGGGAGAAGGCAAGGGGGAATGAAGGAATCTTTGCTCTCATCAGAGGTGGTTAGGAGAGGAAACAGCATATATACTCAATGGGGTATAGGTGTCTGGAGTAAGAAGGAGAAAGGGAGGACAGGGGAAAGGGAGGTAATTGAGTGATGGAGGAGAGGATGGACCATGGGGAAAGAGTGGTCAGATATAACACATTTTATTTTTTTTTACTTCTTGCAAGGCGCTGGGATTGGATGGCCTATCCGGGACCATAGGGCCAGGTGGATGCTGGGCCTAAGGGATGGTATGTGGGTTCAGGGCCTCTTGGCCCCAGGGCCAGGGTCAGCTACCTTACAGCAGAGTCAGAGTGAAAGGAGAGAGAAAATATAGTACATGGTAGTGGAGAAGTACAAATGGAGGGAGTTGCAATTAGCAATGGCAAATATGGAAGTAACTTTTGTGATGGACTTATCATAAAAAATGTGATCTGCCCGCAACAGAGCTGGTGGTGCTGGAACACAGACTGAAGTATATTTTTTATTGTTATTGTTTTTTTGGGGGGTGTTGCCAGGGCAAATGGGGCTGGGTAGCCTGCCTGGGGCTGCATAACTGGATGATTGTTGGGTGTCTGAAGCCAGATTTGGACTCAGGTGCTCCTGGCTTAAAGGCCAGTGTTCTGTCTGCCACTCGGCTACCCCTACTATTATTATTACTATTTTATTTTAGTTTGGTCTTTTATTGGAGGGGGTTGCTGGGCATTGGGTTTGGGGTGGCTTGCATGGGTTCACACAGCTGGGTGATTGTTGGGTGTATGGGGCCAGATTTGGGCTCAGGTGCTCTTAGCATCAGGGCCGGTGCTCCCTCCACTGTGCCACCTGGCCATATGTACAATTATTAGTATTTTTTTATTTTAATTGTAATTTCTTTCTGTCCCCTTTACTTTATCATTCAGGTGGGTCTATATTTTGAGAGGGAGGGGTATTATGTTTACTCTTAAACAAGAATATGTTATAAATGTATGAAAACATTATTTATGCAAAATAAGAATAAATTAATTAATTTAAAAAGTATAACAAAAAAACAAGTAACTGAAAAATTATATCACAATAATAATACTTATGACACAATTGATATATAATAATATCTTATAATAATTTTAGTACCTAGCTGAGAGTTGCTATAAAGATTAAATAAAGTAATATATTTAAACTGTTTTGTCATGTCTAGAGTGCTATATTGACGCTGCTGATTTCATTAAAGATGGATAATATACCTTAAACATATTATTATTATCATCATCATCATCATCATCATCATCATCATCATGAATACTAGGATTACCCCTACCTAAAATCAAATCTATCAGTTTTTACTGTGGAATTTTTTGATTTGCACATAAATCAACTTCCAAGTGACAAATTATGTCAATAATTTCTGAGACTGGCATATATAAAAATAGAATATATAGGTAACATGCATGAAACCTTAACTTAAATTACAAAAGTTGAGTGAGAGGGGAAGGTCTATCATTAATATTCTTTCTTATCCTCAATTACATAGTTCAATACAGTAACTAGAAAATATTGATTCATTATCACTATCTTTCTTTCAGAAACAATAGTCCTGCTTATTAAGTACTGTTCTAATGTAGAATAATGGATTTGTTGGACTAAATAACTTACTTATCTCATTTGGCCACATTTCTTGAGTTTGTTACTTCCATATACATATATATATATGTATATATACATATATATAGATAAGTTTCTATCAATTTTTATATATATCATCAGTATGCCATTGTAATTTCTTTTCTGGGAGTCCATCACACTTTTATCTTTTTTTTTTCATAAAGCCATTCTTCTGGTAATGCTATTTATCTGCAAATCAATGAATACCACAATCTCAGAAGTCTCAAAGCTTCTGCTGATCTAAAAGTCATTGGAAAGGTTTATGGTTGATGTGAATTGACTGTTGCATATTACACTGATTATTTGTCTTTGAGATGTGATATTAAGACTCTTTGTCAAGGACATTATGGAAAAAAAAAGTTCAAAAAAGATAGAAAGAATAAAATATAGGCAGTCTGAGTGTTACATATACATTTTTCAAGATATTGAAAAAGGCAAAGGAAGGTGCTTTTCACCTTTCTTGAATTAAGTGTATCTTCAATGGTGATTTACAAAAAGACTAAGATAAATATCAATCTGGGTAAAAGGATGCTATAGTAAAACTAGCAGAAAGATTAAATAAACTGATAAAAACATAACTAACTAATATTTTAGGGTTTATCACTAAATATAAATGAAACAAAGAATGTTTTAAAAATGGAAAATATGAATTAAATCAGATTTAAATAACTGGGCAAATATCAACTGCTCATGGATAGGTAGAGCTAATATAATAAAAATGACAATTCTACAAAAACTAAACTATCTGTTTAGTGCCCTACCAATCAAAATTCCAAAAAAATACTTCAATGAGCTAGAAAAAATTGTAAATAAATTCATATGGAGAAATAAAAAGTCAAGAATTGCCAGGAGCCTAATGAAAAAAAAATGTAAATGAAGGTGGCTTAGCACTACCTGATCTAAAATTATATTATAAAGCATCAGTCATCAAAACTGTTTGGTATTGGTTAAGAAATAGAGTGGTGGACCAGTGGAATAGACTAGGTGTAAAAGCAGAAGAGGATTATAGTAATCTGCTGTTTGATAAACCCAAAGAGTCAGGCCACTGAGATAAAAACTCCCTCTTTGATAAAAACCGCTGGGATAATTGGAAGTTAGTATGGAAGAAACTTAGATTAGACCAACACCTCACACCCTTTACCAAGATAAGATCCAAATGGTTACAGGACAAAGACATAAAAAACAATACTATAAGCAAATTAGAAGATCAAGGACTAGTCTACCTGTCAGATCTATGGAAAGTGGAACAGTTTATGACTAAGGAAGAGTTGGAGAACATCACTAAAAACCAATTAGATGATTTTGATTACATTAAATTAAAAAGGTTTTGCACAGATAAAACCAATGTAATCAAGATCAAAAGAAAAGTAGTAAATTGGGAAACAATCTTTACAACTAATGATTCTGACAAAGGACTCATTTCTAAAATATACAGAGAACTGAGTCATATTTTTAAAACAAAAAGCCATTCCCCAATTGACAAATGGTCAAAGGATATGCAAAGGCAATTTACAGATGAGGAGATCAAAGCAATCCATAGCCATATGAAAAAAATGCTCTAAATCATTAATTATTAGAGAAAAATGCTCTAAATCATTAATTAATTAATTATTAGAGAAAAATGCTCTAAATCATTAATTATTAGAGAAATACAAATTAAAGCTCTGCTGAGGTACCACCTCACAACTCTCAGATGGGCCAGTATGACCAGGAAGGATAATGATCATTGTTGGAAGGGATATGGGAAATCTGGGACACTATTACACTGTTGGTGGAGCTGTGAACTCATCCAACCCTTCTGGAGAGCTATTTGGAACTATGCCCAAAGGTCAACAAAAATGTGCATACCCTTTGACCCAGCAATACCACTACTGGGTCTATACCCTGAAGAGATGAGGAAAAAGGGTAAAAACATTACTTGCACAAAAATATTTATAGCAGCCCTGTTTGTGGTGGCAAAGAATTGGAAATCTAGTAAATGTCCTTCAATTGGGGGATGGTTTAGCAAACTGTGGTATATGTATGTCATGGAACACTATTGTTCTATTAGAAACCAGGAGGGACTGGATTTCGGGGAACTGATGCTGAGTGAGATGAGCAGAACCAGAAAAACACTGTACACCCTAACAGCAACATGGGAGTGATGTTCAACCTTGAAGGACTTGCTCATTCCATCAGCGCAACAATTGGGAACAATTTTTGGCTGTCTGCATAAGAGAGTACCATCTGTATCCAGATAAGGAGCTGTGGAGTTTGAACAAAGTACAAGGACTATTCCCTTTAATTCAGAAAAAAAACCCAGATGTCTTATGTTTTGATCTGGTTACCTCTAAGAATTCTGTTCTCTTTAAGGATATGATTTCTCTCTCATCAAACCCAATTTGGATCAAGGTACAACATGGAAACAAAGACTGACGGAGTACTATCTGTGGGGTGGGGGTGGGGGGAGGGAAGCAAGATTGGGGGAAAACTGTAAAACTCAAATAATATCTTTAATAAAAATTTTTAAAAAATGGAAAATATGCACATTAGTTGAAATTGGAGCAACTTCTTTCATGATTTATCTTCAATTTGCAAGATATTTTGTTAATTCATAGTAACAAATAGTTTATACAGTTAACTTTGTAGCAACTGCCTTTTATATTGACACATCATACAAAATGAAAATGACAGAAAAATATATGATTGGGTGAGCACACAGAGATTAAAAACAAACCACATTTCTTTCTATACTGAACTCTCCTTTTTGCAAAGGAAATACACATAAACAACAAACAGAATGACAACACCTTGGTCTGAAAACAAAATTGATGAGCATAGCAATAGTAATGCTGAAAAGCTACTGATTTGTGCTTAAAAATCAACAAAGTAATCTCACTGAAATATACATATTATATATATATATATATATGTAAAACATATAGTAGAAAAAGTGTAAGTAACAGAGGAGTCAAAATTCAAATCATGGTTCTGATTCTAGTTGATTCTAGTGTGGGTATAAAAGAAGAATCTAATTTTCTTTAGATTCAGTTTTCTCATCTGCAAAATGAAAATAATATTTGTCCCAACTACTTAGACTTTGTTATAAAAAGAAGTGATTTAATAAAACCTAAAGGATTAATAAAATATGAGTTATTACAGATATATATGTATTTTTGGACAATTTTACTATTTATATCTATTTTTAATGTATGATCTAAATATTGAAATTTTAATTTCTTTCTTTTTAAAAAATGATCATAGAATTCAACTGTACTGAGCTGCAATAGGTGGATAGATGCCAGAGAATTTGGAACTGAACCGAAGTTTTGGGCGGGGGGAGTTGGAAAGTGACACTTAATTGAGACTCTCGGGTGGAGAGAGGACAAATTGAGTTATATTTATTGTACAAAGACATGCTCTGCCCATCTATGCCATGAAACAAATCTGGTTGATATTGGCTAGTTTTCAAATTCAAATTCATCTTACTGGGTGGCAGATGTGTTTAGCTACCAAAGCCTTGCTAATACATTCGCAATACACACCTGTTGTTTCATCTACACGATTATCAAAGTGTCAACTATAAACTCAAAAGGGCAAGTAAAGTGTAATTTTAAAAATATATTAATTTTTTCTTTGGTCTCTATATTTTTGTTCCTTTCCTCCTAGTTAGAAATGTTTATGTGATAATAACATTTGTTCTAACTTCAGCTAAGATAGCAATTACCAGAGTTTTTCAGAGATAGATGGAGAGGACAGGACAAAAGGAGAAATAGTTGAATAAGAAAACACCATTTGAAAATAAGGGCTACTGGAATATGGAACAATGTCCAAAGAGCAATAAAACTGTTCATACTCTTTGACCCAGAAATTCCAATTCTAAGTATCCAGAAGAAATTCTAAAAAATGAGAAAAGTCCTACATGTTCCAAAATATTCATAGCAGCCCTTTTTTATAGTGACAAAGAATTGGACATTGAGGGGATGCCTATCAAGTAGGGAATAGCTAAAGAAGTTATGGTACATGAATACTATGGAATAGTAATGTGCTATAGGAAACAATAAATGGTTGGTTTCTAGAGAGTCTGTTTCTACAGAATCTGCTGCTAAGTGAAGGGAGTAGAGCCAAGAGAACAACTTACCCATCAACATTATGAGATGAACAACCTTGATGGAAGTAACCCCTCTTGGCAGTCCAGAAAGCTAAGACAACCATTTTTGACAGATTATGGACTATATTATCTCCAACCAGAGGAAGAAAAACAAAACAAAACACACAGGAAAAAACATCCCTACTAAACTGATGAACACTTTATAAAGATTATCTCTTATGTATCTATTTCCCTTAATCCTAAGTGCTAACTTGACCATTCCCAACTGAAGGGAAGGGGGTAGGAAGGGAGGGTGGAGGGAACTTTGTAACTTGGAAATATACATGCACAATGGATGAAAATAAATAACAAACAAAAAGAGCTAAAAAAGTAAGATAAATGATTCATGTTAAGTCACCCAAATTTTCCTCATGTTATACTTGTTTGATTCATATTGACATAGGAAACTGATTTATTATCAAAAGGAACATTGCTATTATACAATTACTCAATCTTTTTTTATCTTAAGATAATTCTACTTTGAAAAAATAACAATGTGTGTGGAGTTTTTTTCTTTGATTCTACTATGGTTAATAATTGTCTACAAATCCGAAATTTAATAGCTTTTGTGGGGTATGTGATTGCATATGTGTATATGTATCTATATGGAGGGGCAGCTAGTTGGCACAGTGGATGGAGCCCCAGTCCTGCTGTTAGGAGGACCTGAGCTCAAATCTGATAAATCAGACATTTGACACTGTCAAGCTGTGATACCCTGGACAAATCACTTAAACCTCATTGCTTCTCTTCCAGACCATCGCCAGTCATCTGATTCATATCATGGACCCAGATGGCTCTGGAAGAGAAAGTGAGACTGTGAGACTGGTGACTTTGAGTACACCCTCACTCAAATCCAATTCATTTGCTTAAAATGGCATTATCTCTTTGATATTATGGTTCTCTTCAAAAACCAACAGCAACAAAAACAAGAATAATGTAATTCATTTAAATTCAAAATGTTTTTTTTAATTGAAAACTTATATAATTTAACCAAAACAGCAAGTCTATAACTTTTCTTCCTCTGAACTCCAGCACACAGGATAATGTCAATGTACAACTTATGATATTTTTTATTTGTGAAATTTCTATTAAAATTTCTTCATAATGATTTTAATTTTTCAGTAAATCTTTATTTTTTAATCTTACAATCTGTACTTATAATAATTCTTTCTCTGATTTGCTCTTGGAAAATCCCATTACACTCTATATTTCAAATTCTTCTCACTTTCTATATTTCATGGATGGAAACTAGAAATCCTACTGGTCTCTTTTTATAACTTCTGCTTTAATATGTTTGGAATTCCATCGTGGCTTCTTCTATTTGCATCCAGTTATTCATTCATTCAATCACTTTCTTTTAACAAGCATTTCTCTTTCACCACTATGTGATAGAATCTGTGCTAAGTGTTTGGGCTATGAAGACAGAATAAAAACACTAGATTCATGGAGAGGACATGCTCTTGGGGAAAATAATATGAAAATATGTATGCAGATAAGTAAATATAGAACATTCAAAAGCATGTTCATAATAATTCAAGATAATTTCAGTGGATAGTAGCAAGGGGAGAGATCAGGAGGATGGGACTCATGATCTGAGCTCAAAAGAATCTGGGGATTCTATAAGGTGAAGTTCAGGAGAAAATGTATTATAGGCATGGAAGAACAGACTGTGTAAAAAGAGATAGAAGAGCATGTATGAGGAGGCAAGTGACCCATTTTTTCCAGAAAAAGATGATCATATTGGACTCCTAAACCAGGGGATTAATGTGGTTAACTTCTACTTTAGGGATATCAATTTAGTAGTATGTGGAAAATGTGGATGGAAAGTGAAGGGACTGAGGCAGAGAGATCAGTTAAGAAACAGAAAGTTTGGGGAGAAGCCAAGATGATGGAGCAAAGTCAAGGACTCATCTGATCTCTCCTCTAAAGCCTTTCCAATATATTACAATATTGAATCTAAACAAATTCTAGTGTGGAAGAACCCACAAAAAGACAGAATGAAACAATGTTCCAGCCCAAGATAATTTGGAAAGTTGATAGGAAAGTCCTACTGCACCAGGGTGGCAGAGGAGCACAGACCATGCAAGTGCAGCCCTGACCAAAGCAAAGCAAGGGCAGGCTTCTGGAAGACTTAATCAGAGGCCAAAGAGAGCTTAGAAGATAAGGAGGAAAGGTCTGTTTAACCTAGTGAGAGTGGAGCACAGTTCAGTGAAGGCCATGCAATCATAGATACTACCTCCAGCAAACCAGGAGCAGGCCTGATTACAGTTCTGGGTGGCAATCCCAAGGCAAGAAGGAACACTAGTGTGCCTGAGTTTGGTGCACAATGGAGAGGGAACCCTCCTCATAGTTCAAGGGCAGAAAAGAAAGCCTGTAGTCACTCACAGACCAGAGAAAAGGCCAGTAGAGTGGTGAATAATTTTCCTTAGATCATATCACCTTGAAACAACTAAAAACTTACAGATTCCAAGGAGTGTCTTTGTTAACAGTTACAAAGAAACCCCCTAGAATCTTGAATTCTATGCTCGAAGCAGAGCCCTTCTTTAATAAAAAGTTAAAATCAAGTCACAGGCTATAAAAAATGAGTAAACAACAGAAAAATATGACCATTAAAGTTATTATGATGACAAGGATGATCAAAATACACACTCAGAAGAAGGTAACAAAATCAGAAATCCTAACAAAATCAGAGATCCTACATCTAAAGCCTCCAAGAAAAATATGAATTGTTCTCAATTCATAGAAAAACTCATAAAGATTTTGAAAAATCAAGTAACAGAAGTAGAGGAAAAAGTGGAAAACTAGATGAGAATGATGCAAGAAATTAAGGGGGGGACAAAAGATTCATCCACCTTGTAAAGGAGATTTCCCCCCAAAATGTAAATAACACCTTAAAAGCAGATCAGGCCAAATGGTAAAAGAAGTCCAAAAAACTAGGAGAAGAATGTCTTAAAAAGCAGAATTGACCAAATGGAAAAGGAGGCACAAAATTTCACTGAAGGGGGAAAAACTCCTTAAAAAGTAAAATAGGTCAAATGGAAAAGAAGGTACAAAAGCTCATTGAAGAAAATATTTCTCTAAAAATTAGAATTGAGGAAATGGAAGGCAATGACTTCATGAGAAATAAAAAACCCAATAAAACAAAATCAAAAAGTAGAAAAATAGAAGGAAATGTGAAATATCTAATTTGAAAAAGAAACAACACTGATCTGAAACATAGATCTAAGAAAGATTATTTTAAAAAATTATAAAATTGCTTGATATTCAAGATGAAAAAATGAATTTAGACATCATCTTTTTTTTTAGGTTTTTGCAAGGCAAATGGGGTTAAGTGGCTTGCCCAAGGCCACACAGCTAGGTAATTATTAAGTGTCTGAGACCGGATTTGAACGCAGGTACTCCTGACTCCAGGGCCAGTGCTTTATCCACTGCACCACCTAGCTGCCTCTAGATATCATCTTTCTCATGAAATTATCAAGGAAACCTTCTCTGATATTCCTGAGCCAGAGAGCAAAATAGAAACTGAAAGAATTCAACATTCACTTTCCGAAATAAATAATAAAAATATAAACTCTCAGAAATAGTATAACCTAATTCCTGAGTCTCAAAGATAAGGAGAAAATCTTGCAAGCAGCCAGAAACAATTCAATTATTATTGTGTCACACAAAATTTAGCAGCTTCTACATTAAAGAATTGAGGGCTTGGAATTGACATTTGGAAAGGAAAAAGAGCTTGGATTACAAACAGGAAAAAATTGTAGAAAAACTGTGTATATTCTTTCAGGGGAAAAGATGGACACTCAATGAAATAGGGAGCTTTCAAACTTTCATGATGACAAGACCAAAAAAATTTGATCTTTATATATAGATGCAGGAAAAAAGTATTAATATCCCTAGCTAAGAAGATGATACTGGTAACTCATGAGCACTTCCTCATTAAGTCAGTAAGGAATAATACATACTTTATACATATACACATACATATACATACATATACATATACTCATGCATATTCATATGCATATACATATGTGTGTGCACATTTATGCATACGTACATAAATATATTCCACACATATACACATACTATATAAATATATATGTATTTATATATGCATGTGAGAGAGAGTGCATAGGTGTGAGTTGAAACTGAAGGGTTGATATTTAAAAAAAAATAAACAAAAGTTAAGGGGTGAGAGAGGAATTCCCAGAGAGAAAGAGAAAAAGATATAGATAGATAGATAGATAGATAGATAGATAGATAGATAGATAGATAGATAGATAAGTAGATGATAGATATATAGATATAGATATAAATGTAGATACAGTTATAGATTAAATTATTTCACATGAAAAGGAAAGAAAAGCTTTTACAGTGTAGGGGAATATAGGGCAGATGGGAGAAAGAGTGAATAAACTTTACTTATCATAATTAGCTCAAAGAGGGAATAATATCCACTCTAAATTGGATATAGAAATCTATCTTACCCTTCAAAAAAATAGGAAGAAAAAGAAATATGGGTGATGGAAGGGAGGACAGATGGAGAGTGGGGGCGATCAAGGAGTCAGAAACTAAAGACTTTTGAGGAAGAACAGGGAGAAATAAAAGAGAGAATAGAATAAATAAGGATGGGGAATCTGATAGTAGGAAATACAATTAGCAGTAGCAAATGTGAGAAATTTTTTTGAAGCAAGTCTCTGAAAAAAGCCTCATTTCTCAAATATATAGTGAACTAAGTCAAATTTGCAAAAATAAGAGCATTCCTCAGTTGATGAATATGAAAATCTATGAGCAGTTTTCTCATACAATTATATAAAATATTCTAACTTTTGATTGGAGAGATGCAAATTAGGACAATTCTGAAGTATTACCAATTAGATTGGATTGGATAATAGGATAGAAAAAAATAACAAATGTTAGAGGGAATGTGGGGAAAAATGAGATATTAATTTCACTACAGGAGGAGTTGCAACCTGATTCACCCATCCTGTTTGGAACTATCCCCAAAGAGCTATAAACTAGATGTGCCCTTTAATCTAGCAATACCAGTACTAGTTTTTTATTCCTAAAGGTATAAAAATGGAAAAGGACCTATATGAACTAGAATATCTGTGGTGACTCTTTTCTGGCATCAAGGAATGGGAAATTTCAGAGATGTCCATCATTTGAGGAATGGCTAAACATATTATAGTGTGTGATTATGATGGAATGCAATTCTGTAATACGAAATGATGAGAAAGATACTCTCAGAAAAACCTGGACTGGAATGAGCTGATGCAAGGTGAAATGTATATAGTAACAGCAATAATGTAGGATGATCTGTTGTAAATGACTTAGTTTTTTTCTCAGCAATTCAATGATCCAAGAAAACTGTGAAGGACTTATGACGAAGAATACTATTCTTCCCCAGAGAAAGAGCTGATTGTGTCATTTTTTTCATAATTTTTCTTGAAGTATTTTTTGAGGGGGCCTGTGTTTTCTTTCATAATATGACTATTATGGAAATGTTTTCATTCACTATACATTTATAAACTATATCAAATTATTTTCTTTCTTAACGAGGATTGGGGAGGGAGGAAGGGAGAGAATTTAGAACTCAAAAATTCAAAAACAGAAGTTAAAAATCATTTTTACATGTAACCAGAGAAAAGAAAACAATAAATAAAAAAAACAAAAAGATCAATAGGCAATGTGAAGATGATAAGTATCTGAACTTGGGAACTGAATGGAAAGAAGATGGTGGATGCAAGAGCTATTGTGAAGTTTTGTTATTGTTTTTTTTTTTTTTAAGAAGACTTGACTGCTGATTATTTGAGAGTTATGCTGGAGAAAGTGACTCCAATCTTATATTCTTTTCCCAATTAATGTCCAATGGTAATAAAAAATAAGCAGGATGAAGGAGCTCTAAGCTTGTGATGTCATTGGTATAAGGAACTCTTGGCAAGGAAATTTTCTCTAACAATGCACATTATAATTTCCTTTGCAAATTCTTTAAGAATTCCCTGGGTCTGCTGAGAAGTTAGTTAACCTGTCAAGGGCTATATAGTCTATATGCATCAAAAGCAACTATTGAAGTCAGGTTTTCCTGACCACCATATCTAGTCAGGGAGCCCACCTTTCACAATATGAATCATGAGTCATTTTATGTAAGTCACTTATAATTACCATGCCTTCAAGAGATTCTATAAATGAATTTAGTTGCTAATATGGTTGTGTAACATCTTGATTAAGATAATTCTCTACATTCATGATATCACAGATCTGGGGGATGAAAAGTAATGAAGACACTGGGAAAATCTCTGGATGTACAAAGACACTGTCCCTTCAATGGATTTAATATTAAGGGTTAGAATTATAATAATAGCTAGAATTTATTTAGTGCTTTATTAAACTTATTTGACCCTTACAACAAGACTAGAAAGAAGATCCTATTATTATCTGATGTTATAGATTAAGAAACTGAGTCGGACAAGTGATTTGCCCTGGGTACACTTGGCTATCTAGAATCTTTGACTGGATTTGAACTCAAATTTCTTTTAAACTTGAAAATCATAAAAACATGAGGTAACAAATGTTCTTGTGGGAACAATGCAGAAATTGGGAAGAAAAAAGAACTCCAAGAAAATTTTGGATAAGAATACATGAAGTTCAGTCAGACTCATTAGAGACTACATGAAGTAGCATGAAAGTTGAACCCCCAGGGAATGTGCAAGGGTAGAAGTGGCAGGTAAAGAAAGGATCAAACTTCCAAAAGGATACTTTGAGACAGAAACAATGAAAGTGCAAAATCCTAATGAGATTTGGGTATGGGAAGCCTGGGAGACAAGGAGTATTCATTCCCTCCTAGCCTGTTTCCAATTTGGTGCCTACTTCATGAATCTCTGAGATTGTGAATAATCTGAGCCATCTGTTTAGATATTTTATAGTCCTTTATTATAGTTTGTATTTGGAAATTTCACATATTTTCATAATTTTTATATTTTATTAAATTTCATTTCCCCCTCCAAGAGATAATTTTATCACCCCTACCAACCCTCTGTTTTGCAGGAAATATTGAAATTCTCAACATCCTCAGCATATTCATTTTTTCATTATTAATTTCTGTGAGAAACATTTTAGGTAATGGGGAAAATTAGTTCTTTTCCCTTTTATACCAAAAAAGCACATTTTCATTTTTTGTATTATGTATACATATTGCATATATCATGTTTATGTTTATGTATACATCACAAAATGCTAAATTGTTCTTTGTTACATGAGATTTTTAAACCATTAGCAGCTATTATTTTTAAGATTTTTAAGCATATATTTGGCAGGTGGATTATATTTAGACATCTTTGAAAATGAAATATTTTAATTCAGTAGATCATAACAAAAACTTGATATGTTATATGGTAATTCATCACACTATTTTGTAGTATATACATGAATTATGATGCAAGAAGATATGCATTTCACAATTCAGACTAATTATTTTTAATTTTATTTATTTGTTCACATAACTACAATAGTCTTGTAAAGTAAATATAATCCCCTCTCCCACACAACGATAGAGGAACCTCAAGGAAAAAGAGAAACAAAAAAAGTTTGCTCTAGTTTGTATTCAGATACCATCAGCTCTGTCTTTGAATTGGATTGCATTCTTTATAAGTCCATCAGAGAATATGCTTCAATATTTTTTCCCACAGTTGCTACTGCAAGTTGTGTTTCCTTCCAAACTATTCCTCCCCACTCTCTTTCTCTCTCTCTCTCTCTCTCTCTCTCTCTCTCTCTCTCTCTCTCTCTCTCTCTCTCTCTCTCTCTCCTTCCACCTTGTCCCTACTCAAAAGTGTGTTATATCTGACTGTCCTCTCTTATGAGCTTCCCTTTTCTATCACCTACATTCATTCCTCCTTCCTTCCCCCTGTCTCCTTTCTGCCATCCCTATACTCTCCTTTTTTTTTTTTTTTTTTTTTTTTTGCTAAGGCTGAGATAAATTTCTATACTGTATTGGATGTGTAGGTTATTTCCTCTCTGAACCATTTCAGATGAGAATGAAGGTTCACTCATTTCCTCTAACCTTCCCCTTGTCTACTCCATTGCAAAATTTTTCTTTCCCTTTTACATGAAATATCTTAGACCAATCTAACTCTCCTTTCTCCTCCTAGTTCATTCCTTTCCCACCCATTAATTCCATCTTTATATTATACTTTCATATTCAGCTCCTTCCTGTGTATATTCCTTCTAACTTCTCTTATAAATGATAAGGTTCATATGGGTTGTCAGTATTATTTTCCTATGAAGGAATACAAGCAGTTCAACATCATTAAATCCCTTGTAATTTGCCCTTCCCAACCACCCTTTCTATGCTTCACCTGAGTCCTGTATTTGAAGATCAAACTTTCTGTTCATTTGAACAGGAAAATTTGAAGGTCACCTATTTCATTGAATAGCCATCTCTTCCACTGAAAGATTATGCTCAGTTTGGCTGGGCAGTTGATTCTCTGTTGTAATCCAACTCTTTTGCCTTCTGGAATATCATATTCCAAGCCCTACAAGGCTCAATTTTAGACAGTCCTGACTGTAGTTTCATGATATTTGAATTGTTTATTTTATTTGTTTATAATATTTTCTCCTTGATTTGGGAGTTCTGTAATTTGACTATAATATTCCTGGGAATTTTTATTTTGGTAGGTCTTTTAGGAGGTGATCGGTGAATTCCTTCAATTTCTATTTTACCCTCTGTTTCTAGGATATCAGGGCAATATTCCTGGAGAATTCTTTAAAAATGAAGACTGGGCTCTTTTCTGGGTCATGACTTTCAAGCAGCCCAATAATTATTAAATTATTTCTCCTGGATATTTTCCTGGTCTGTTATTTTTCTAATGAGATATTTCACATTTTCTTCTAGCTTTTCATTTTGATTTTTGTTTTATTGTTTCTTGATTTCTCAAAAAGTCATTAGCTTCCCTTAGCTCCATTCTTCATTCGAAGAAATTATTTTCTTCAGACAGCTTTTTTTAATCTCCTTTTCCATCTCTACCAAATCTAGTTGTGATGACATTCTTCTCCTCACTGACCTTTTGGACTCCTTTTTTCATTTAAGCTTAATTATTTTTAACATGTTTTTTTCCTACAGTATTTTTTGATCTACTTCACCAAACTGTTGACTTGGTTTTCATAACTGTCCTGCATTGCTCTCATTTCTCTTCCCAATTTTTCCTCTACCTCCCTTACTTGATTTTTCAAATCTGTTTTTGAGCTGTTCTATAATTGAGACCAATTCATATTTTTCTTGGAGACTTTGGATATAGAAGCTTTGACTTTGTCATTTTCTGAGTGTGTATTTTCCTTCTTCATTGGACCAAAGAAATTATCTATGGTCAGATTCTTTTTCTTCTGTTGTTTGCTCATTTCCCCAGACTATGACTTGATTTTAACTCTTTGTTAAGGTGGGACTCTGTTTCCAAGTGGGAGGATATAGTTCCCACACTTTTAAGGGATTTTGCAGTTGTTTTCAGGGACAGACCCTCCTCCCCAAGGTAATTCAATTCCTTCAAGGTCTTATGAGAGGCTCTGGTTGCTCTCCCAAACTGTGCTCTGGCTACAAGCACAGTTCTCTGCCTTGAAACTATGGAACTGTAAGGTGAGTCCCTACTCTGCTATGGCAGTATGGAGTCCTAGACTGCACTCTGGATCTGAGTATGGGCAAAATAACAGGGTCCTGCCTCAGAGATAGCAGACAGACCTCTGCAGTCTCCCCTCACCCCTTTACTGTCTATGGGCTGAGCATTTTGGGAACATCTGCTGAATTACATAGGACTTCTTCTGATTCTCCAGCTGAGACTGCCCTGAGGCTTGTGCTGGCCTTGGCTCCAAGCTCACTCTGGTGTGGAAGAGTTTTCTTGCTGACCTTCCAAGTTGTCTGTGGTAATCCCTGACCTGAGAGGTTTGGGAATGACACCTGTTGCCACAGGCCCAGTCGTTTCCAGGGACCCGGTTGACAGGCAGGTTGTTCCTGACTGCCTGGAGCCAGTTTGCTCTGCTGCAGCCCTTTCCAACTCTGGTGGAACAGAACTTTCCCCTGAAGCTTTCAAGTTTCTTGAGCCAAGAAATTGTTTCATTCAGTCTTTCTGTGAATTCTGAAACTCTAGAATTTGGTTAGAGTCATAATTTAAAGCTATTTGGAGTGGCCTGGAGGAGAGCTTCCAGGATTTTCTGTCTTCATTTTCTCATCTTGACTTTGCTGTAAAATTAGCTTCCTTGTTTGAAAACCAAATTTCAGATCACATCTAAAATGTGGAATTTCTAAAGTCATTGGTCAAAACAGTCTAAATATATCTGTATATAATATATGCATAATGTAAATTATATATATGCATATTCATATATATGTAAATATTGTCCCTCTCACTCAGTTTCCTTGCCTTAAAAATGAGGAAGCTGAGTTCAATATTCTCTAAAATTTCTTCCAACACTAAGCCTTATGATCCTAAATGTCCTTAAAATGTTGAACTTTTATAGTAGAGATGATACCCTTAACTCATAAATCCTTGGATCTCATAGGAGCAAGCCTCCTTAATGTATTTTTCTACCTCAAAGAATTTTGTGGCCAGGTGGTCATGCCTGTAAACTGTGAGTTATTATGGGAAAAATATAGAATTCGGAGTCAAGGGACTCAGATTTGAATTACGGTGTTATCCTATAGTATGACAGGCAGTCAATTTCATATCTCTGAGCCTCAGTTTCCTCACTGAAAAACAATTTACCTACACACACGTGAACACACACACACACACACACACAGACACACAAATACACAATGTGTATCAAACTAGATAATGTCTAAAGCTCTTTTCAACTCTATAGCTTGTGATTTAGTCTTGTTAATCCAAGGAAGAGAAACAGCCTAAAGTTCTGTTTTTTTCTAGCAAACTATAGGGCAAGACTTATGTTTCACCTGAGTGTTGTGTAACCAGGATTTGCACATGCATGCCCAAATAACTTAAGTTGAGTCTATTCATGTAAGAGATGTTAGGGACTTTCTTCTTGGAAAATATGTTCTGAATTTTCTTACTCTGTTGATGGGGAAAGACTTTTTCATGTGGTTATTAAGCTGGAATTCATTGTTTTAAAAACTATCAGACTAGGGAATTTCTGAGAGAATCCAGGGAGGAAAGACTTACTCATTCCAAGCCTGGGCATCATGCATTAACTTGGGTTGGGAGAAGGAGTAAAGGCCCATCTTTCCCTTTCCTTTTAAGTTCTGTGACCCAGAGAATTAGATTTGGAGTTTTGGTATGTTTTAGTTGACCTTCTCAGGTCCAGGCTCAGCTGGTGGACCCTTTTGACACATGTGCTTTATGTGTCGTGGTCATTTTGGAGCAAGTATTCCAGACCAGATATTGATATTCTAGCAGAGAAGCTTGAGAAGGCAAGGATCTGAGGCAAATGACTTGAAATGTAGAGGAACTGGAGCTATATAACACTTTCAAGTGTTTGGGGGAATACTTGCATGTTTGTTCTTACTATACATTTTAAGTAAACATTACTGTTTTTAAAATTGATCTTAATGACAAATGGATAAAGACAACTGATATTAAGGACCCCCAGAAATAGAGGAAATACAGTTGGTGAGGGATGGAGTCAAAAGTTAGATAACACAGTCTTCAAGCTATCTAGCCCAGAGCTCTAATTTTACAAATTAGCTAAGGATTTTATCTGACTTGCCCAAGCAAGGTTTCATATATATTGTGTCAGAGGAAGGATTTAAATTCAAATAAACTTATCAAATCTGTCCTAAAAGGGAAACCCAATTCCCTTTTTTATAGAAAAGAATGAAATTAAAGTGAATATTCTTCATATATTCATTCCTAAAATTAATCCAAGGACTTCAATACAAAATGATCCCATGTGCAGATTCAGTTAACAACCCCTATGTAAAAAAGTATAAAGAATGAGCTAAGCTTGTCCTCAACTAAGTATAAGCTTCATGAGTTAATATTCATGTCAAGACACTGTCGTCTATCTCTTTTTTAATCTTATTGCCTATGCTGTGTAAAAATTAGATTCTAAATAGCTCCTATTTGCTGAAATTGGGCATAATGGTGAACAGAGTTCTGCCCTAAATAGTCTTGTACTTGGGGCTAGAAAGATCTGAATTCAAATTCTGCCTCACTTATTAGCTATATGATCCTTGAAAAATGTCTAAATCTGATTCAACCTCCATTTCTAAAAATATAAAATGGTTATAATCATGTCACCTCACAGGACTGTTATGAGAGGACCAAGCAAAATTACATGTAAAACACTAAAAATATTTAGAGCAATTTTAGCTATTTTTTATTATTTTGAAAAGTAAAAATTTATAGACCCTTGTAGACAAACTATAAGGAGGAGGGTTTCCATACTGTGTAAGGTCCTTTCTATAGGGATGATATGTATCTGAATGTATTAGTCAGTCCTATCTACAAACAAAACAAAATAAACACAAAACTGTCTGATACTTTACAGTTAGGATGATAAATACTACTCACATTTGTATGGCCTTTATATGGAGTCTATCATCTTTCAAAAATTCCTTGCTGTCCCTTATCATTTAAAAACAAAGAACCCTTTATCTTTTCATCCTGAGAATGACTGTTATTAACTAGGTGTGTCTACAATCTCTTCTGCATCCCATTCTCTATTAATTTGATCAGTTTTTAAATAGGCCTTTTCTTTCTCCCTCCATTCTCTCTCTCTCTGTGTGTCTCTTTAAACACAAACTTGCATGTCTGTATGTGTATGTGTATATAAACATATAAATGCATATCTATGTTTATGTTTGCACAGACATGCCCTTTCTTTTGGCTTTTCAAATTTAAGAAACAAAAAATTGTTTATCTTTTAGATGCAACAGCATTTAGCTCTGCCAAGTAAGATTGCTTGGCAAAGGAAAGCATTAACAAACATCATGATGTTATTCTGGTGGAAGGTTAACAAGGTTAACCTTTACTGCAAATTGCTGCCCCCATAAATGGAGAGCATTCATCTTTTCCCCAGAGTTAAATCAAAGGAATTAGTAGCCCTTAAAACATTCCCATCAATGCAGCATTCATTACTTTTCACCAGCAAGAAGCCAAGGTTACTACATTCCTTTCAAGCATCTAACTGTATTATTAGAATGATTAAGTGGCATTCAATGCCCATTTCTTCTATCCCTCTCAATCCTACACAAAGCCTCAGAATCTCAGAACTGACAAACAAGTCAATATCATCACACATTTGACAAAAAATTGTGCATTCTTAATTTGAATATTTTCAATAACATATAGAACTCTCAAGTCCCTAAAACTGTCATATCTTTTTGAATCTGTTAAATTTATATTTTTAACTTTTTAAACCTTGCTAAATGATATTACATTTACTCCTATTGGATTTTCTTTACTTTTCTATTTAGTTTAAATGATTCAGCTTCTAAAAATCTTTCTGAATCTTAATTTTGACATTTAGCGTGTTAGCTTTCCTTCTCAGTTTTCTGACATCTGGATATTTCAAAAGCATGTCCTCTTTGCCTTTGATAAAAATATTCACTATCAGAGGACCAAAAACACATTAGCTTCCCTTAAGAATGAGAAATAATCTGCAATATCCTTCGCATTCAGTAAAGACAATGTGACCGTATTTTATGGAGGGCTTAGTCTTAGAAGAACACATCATCTCTTTTTTTTAGAGTTTTATTTCATGTTCATAAAAAATAGTCCCATTGTTATCTACCTGAAGCGTGTCTTTCAGATGGAAAGGCACTACCGTGACTCCTCACATTCCTTATAGTATGTCATCGAAGGAACATTCATAAAGACTCAATTTTCTTCTATCAGTAAATACATCTGATATTCCAAAGACATTCCATGTAATACACACAAAACAATACAGATAAATTCATGGGGGGAAATTATTTGAAAAACAATTTTTATAAAAGAGATGTATCTGCCTCTATTTTCTCAATCCTGGATATGCATAAAGGCTTACTTGAAAGCTCGATGAATAATGAAGCCTTATGAGTGATAATCATAAATCTGAAGCAGGCATAACCCTTTCTCAAAGCAATTTAGCCCCCTCAGAAAAAGGAGATTAGAAGGTATAAACGACTATTTGAAGAAACTTTTTTATGGGAAATTTATTTTTAAAGCTAGAAGTGAAGCCTGTCTAAGATGGGATCCCATTTTTCATATGGCAGACTCTATTGACAGTTCAGGGTAGATTGCTCAGCATGATGGAAACACTATATGTATTGCCAACGGATTTTTGGGTGAGATTTTTCTTTTTCTTTTTCTTTTCTTTCTTTCTTTCTTTCTTTTTTTCACTCTTTTTGAAAGTGCATGTTTCTCTTGAGGACACTATTATATTGAAGCCTTTAAAAATCTTCCCTGGCCAAATAGGACTCAAAGAAATTGGTCTGTAAGAAAGTAATTGACTAATGAATTTCTTTTCTACAACAGTATGTCTGCATTGGGGAGGGGAGGGGGAAACAGGGAGCAAGAAGGAGGAAGAAGAAAAAGGACTTTTTTTTTCAAATTATTCTATTATGTCTCCTAAATTTAAGCTTTAATTCTACCTGTTTAGTCCTCATTAAACACATCATCCTGGTATCTGTCTGCCAAGATAAATAGGTTTATTTTCTGCTTTTCATATTTTGTCACAGGAAGATAGATATACCATGCAATCAAATAGTAATTTCAGAACTAGACATTTTACGTGGAAAATGTCAGTCTGGATATATCTCGAGTAAAACAGACTAGACAAGGACTTGATTAATATACAGAAGATTAAAGATTCTTCCTGTTCCCCTCCCCCCATTGTTTTACATCATTCAAATACTGCACATTTTAAGAACTATCACATCTCAAGGAAGAAGACATACTAAGATATTTTTTAACATCACTCAAGATAATTTTGCAATGTTTTCCATCTGTTATTATTCCTTACCTAATGCTTAGGTTCTTGGTTAATGACTTGTTGCTAAATATATTGTGATATGTGTGTATCACAACTGTTCTTCAGGATTCTAAGGGACTAGACTGTGTTGCACTGCCAACCCCCCCCCCAAAAAAAAATTTGGAGAACACTTTGTTTTTAATTAATGCTTACGTTATCAACTGATGATTGGGGAAGTTTTCTAAAACAATACTTTAAAGATCTAGAGGATCCAGATTAAAATTTTAGCTCTACATTTACTAGTTATGCAATCTTAAACAAATCATTCCCCTTCTCTGGGACTCATATCAGTCATCTATGAAACAAAAATGTTAGATAAAATGAATAATTTGGGGGGGCATATCCTCAGAGGTCATTTTTTTTGTTTTAGAAATATTTTATTTGTTTTGAGTTTTACAATTTTTCCCCAATCTTGCTTCCCACCCCACCACAGAAGGCAGTCTGTTAGTCTTTATATTGTTTCCATGCTATATATTGATCTAAGTTGAATGTGATGAGAGAGAAATCATATCCTTAAGGAAGAAAAATAAAGTATAAGAGATAGCAAAATTATTTAATAAGATAATGGATTTTTTCCTAAATTAAAGATAATAGTCTTTGGTCTTTGTTCAAACTCCACAATTCTTTCTCTGGTTACAGATGATATGAATAAAGTTTTTAACACTAAATGGATGAGTGTACTTAACTGAATTAATAGTTCTGTGTTTCTCATGGCTGAAGAAGTTGTCCTGCCCCATAAGTCCCAAAGCAAAAGCACGATGTGATGGCAGAAATAGCTTTGGAAAAATAAGACTAAACATCTAAGGTCCCATTTTTACATATCAAGGGAGCTATGTAAGTAGAAAAGAAAATCTGATTACTGAAAAAATGTAGACACAGATTTTAATTTTGGATGGGCTCACAGATAACTTGGAAATATCTACCTGATGGAAGAATTTGGATATTCCAGAAAATGAGAATGAAATCCTTGTACAGGTACAGTAACAGCAATTCCAGAGCTGAGTTTTTTGTGTTCAATTTATCTGCCATTTATGTTAATAATTTATTACTTTGCTGCTGTGACAAGAGAACTGAAGATAAACAGATCAATTTGATGGGGTTTCTCTCCTAGAATAAAATTGTTTTGTGATTGTAAAGAATTTCACAGCCTATTCGACTCTGTTCAGTAATATAAGGCTTGGTATTTAGGGGGTAGGGAGTGGAAACAATTGAATAAAAAGAAAGAACACATTATATTCTAACAATTAAACTCCCAAATTGTTACTTGGGGTTGTTAGACAGCTTCTAAATTCATGGTAGCATTATGGGGTGAGTGTGGAGATAAAGGAAGTTATAAATAAAACCTAAAAGGAAAGGTATGACTTCACAATCAAGAGGTTTAGATAAATTTTTCCAAATTAACTGAAATACATAATTATTAAATCTTTTAAGAAATATTTCTCAAATAAGGAATATGTTGCTTCTAGAGGACAGCAGATATTTGAAAGTAAAGGATACTAAAGTAGAAAGACTTGCTTTAATTAATAATTTATAACGAAGCGTAAGCTGTAAATTACATTCACATTGAAGCTATGAACTATTAATTGATTTCCACAGTCATAATTCCTTTTTTTTTAGGTTTTTCAAGGCAATGGGGTTAAGTGGCTTGCCCAAGGCCACAAAGCTAGGTAATTATTAAGTGTCTGAGGCTGGATTTGAACTCAGGCACTCCTGACTCCAAGGCCGGTGCTCTATCCACTGCGCCACCTAGCCGCCCCTGTCATATTTTGTTTAAAAAAATTGAGACAATAGCTATCACTCACAATCTATTATTATGGAATCATAGAATCTTGCAATTGGAAGGGATATTCAGAAGCTCTAGAACTGAAACTGTACCTGAAAAATGATTCATTTTCCAAACCATCCCTAGTAAGGAATCAACCTTAGTTTGAGGTAATACAATAAAGAAGAATTCACTACTTATTGAAGCACTTTAGTAGAAATCATATATTCCTTTGCTGGAGTAAAAGAATCATATTAAATTTTCAGTGAGATCATTTACACTACAGTTATTGACAAATGCTACAGTCAGAGTTTAATTCGTTGTTTTGTTGACTGTCTAGATGTAAAAAGTGATTAAGAAAATAAAAATTATGCAGATTAAAACTTAGTAAAATCTAGTTTGTAAAACATTTATCAGCAAATTTTGTTTCCTTGCTCAAAAAAAGGTACGCTTAAATAAGAACACTCCCTAAGACAATGTCCTCATTCTTTTGAAAATCAATGAGTACTTTTCAAGAAATTACTACAAAAGAGGCAAAGAGAAGTGAGAACATGAGAGTCAGTATTTTTGCCCAGCTAATACAAACTTCCTTCAAATCAGCTAGAAATTGTGCCTGACTAAATTTTGGTCAGGAAAATCAAGAAAAATCAATATTTTTCCACCATAGAGTACATCAGGAAGATAGATTCTATGCTTTGGAGAGACTAGAATGGGAATTACCCAAAAGAGTAGGGATGACTGTTAGCAATTTCAGTAGCAGTTGAGAGTATTATAATATTCAAAGTTGTAATAGAGCTAAGACTAAACAACAGGTCTGGAAGTACTGGCTGAAAGAGATTCCCAGAGAACCCTCAAACCTGGATTAAGAAGGGAAAACAGTGGGGTGGCTAGGTGGGACAGTGGATAGAGCACCGGCCCTGGAGTCTGGAGGGCCTGAGTTCAAATCTGACCCTCAGACACTTAATAATTATCAAGCTGTGTGGCCTTGGGCAAGCCACTTAACCCCAATGCCTTGAAAAAAAAAAAGAATGGAAACGGTGGCACCTGGCAATTCGTTGACTACCATCCAGTTCTAGGTCAGAGGAGTGAGGAAAAGTCATGTGTGAAAGAGGACATAGCTATGAATGGAGAAATGAACAAGTTAAAAAACAAAACAACCAAAAAAAAACCAAAACCCTCCACTCTGTGGTTATGATCCCAAGAACAGAGAGGGGATGCAGTTCTCACATTTAGTCTGATATGTAAGCCTATAGTAGATTAATCAGGGCAGGATATTGAAATCAAATGGGGAGTCAAGCATTTTAGTCACTGTGAACCTGAAGAACTTCTCATTTCAATAACCACAATTGAGTACAGAAGGAGAGTTCAAAACAGGGGTGCAGTGAACAAATCTTGACCCAGAGAATACCACTATTGAAAACTTGCATGCCCCTAGATTAAACCACGAAAATGGAAGCTCAGGTCACAATTACCCACCCCCACAAAAAAAGTGAGCAAATCTTAATACTAACATAAAATCCAAAATCAAGAAGTAGGCTGCAAAAATCAGCAAAAGGAAAACAATTAACATGACCATAAAGGGTTGCTACAGTGAAAGGTACATTCAACAATAAACACAGAGGAAGACAATGATTTGAAAAAATCAATAAGAGAGGCTCAAAGAAAATACAGATTAGAAACAAACCCAACAAGAATTCTTGCAAAAGATATAAAAGTAATTAAAATGAATACAAATCCAATATTTAAAAAAGCAAATAAAAGTACTAGAGGAAAATGGGAAAAAGGAATGAGACCAATGCAAGTAAATGAAATAAAAATTAACACAATAGTAAAATGTGTAGGAATATTAATTTAAAAACTCCTTAAAAATTAGGATTGACCAAATGGAAGTTAGTGACATCATGAGATATCAAGACATAATAAAACAAAGTCAAAAGATTAAAAAACAGAAGAAAATGTGCATTTTCTAATAGGAAAAACACTCTCCTGAAAAAGAAATTGAGGGGAATTTAAAAAATGAAGAGATTTCCTGGGGCCATGAACAACAACCACAACCACAACTACAACAACCCTGAGTAACATAATTCAAGAAATAAAGGATACCTCCCTAGATAAAGTAAATTAGAAATCAAAAACAATTCAATGGTCAATTCCTGAAAAAAATGAAATTTACAAATAATATTCTGATTGAAATCCTTAATTCCTAGATCAAAGGAAAATTACTGTCAGCAATTAGAAAAAAAAGAATTTGAATTACTGAGAAGCTGCAATGAGAATCATAAGTAGCCACAACTCTAAAGAAATAAATGACTTGGTATATGTTAATTTGGAGGACAAAAGATCTTGTATTGTTGGCAAGGTTAAACTACCCAGCAACATTACAGGAGGAAGAAATGAATATTTAATGAAATAGAAGATTTCCAAGCCATGCTGATAAAAAGATCAGAACTGAATGGAATATCTGATATTAAAAAGCGTTACTCAAGAGAAAAAATTTTAAACATGAAAGAGCAGTCATAAGGGACAAAACAAAATCAAATTCTTTACATAATTATGTGAGAAAATAAATTTAAGTTTGGAATTTTATAATCACTAGGGTCCTAAATGGAGTCTATTTAGGAGGCCTGGGTGATATTCCATGGTGTTGGATTGATCTTAAAATGAGAATGATAAAAATGGGAAAGAAGAATGCAATGGGGTAGGGGTCTAAGGAGAAGAATGGTAAAAATTTCTTCACATAAATGGGAGTCAACAGGAAGAGTTAATATAATGGAAAGGGTAAGGGAGGGGAATGAATAGCACTTGAATGTCAATCTCATCAGAACTTTTTCAATGAAAGAATAAACACACATACAATAAAGTAGAAATCAAAGGGTTAAGAAAGGAGAGTGCAAGAGTTTGGATAGATTAAGGGAAACAGTAGTCAGAAAACAAAAAAAGGGTGGGGGGGGGGGCAGCTAGGTGGGGCAGTGATTAGAGCACCAGCCCTGGAGTCAAAAGTACCTGAGTGCAAATCTGGCCTCAGACCCTTAATAATTCCCTAGCTGTGTGACCTTGGGCAAGCCACTTAACCCTATTGCCTAGCAAAAAAAAAAAAAAAAAAAGACTGGAGGAGGAGATAGGGTATAAAAGAAAAGGATAAGTATAAGAAAACAAAATGGAGGGAATATATAACTTCAATCATAACTTCAAATGTGAAAAGAATGAAATCAAACATGAAACTGAAAAGGATAGTAGATTTGATTAGAAGCCAGAATTCAACAAAATTCTTTATAAGAAATATACTAAAATGGAAAAATAAACAGCATTAAAATAAAGAGTTGGAACAGAATGTTTCTATTAAAGTAAAAAGTCAGGGGCAACAATCATGATCTCAGACAAAGAAAACTTAATTAATAGAGACAAATACCAATATTTGTTTTGAGATAGCACATTTCATTTCTTTTCTGAAGAATTCCATGATTTTTCCAGCCAAAAATCTGTCACTGTTCTTCAAAACAATGGTACTTAAAGCATACTATCTTTATGAATATGTTATATTTCTTCTACTAAATTACAAACTCCTCAAGAGTTGAGACTGTCTTTTGTACAACATTACATCTTCCACTTCTAGCACAATCCTATACTTGCCAATTATTTAATAAAGAGTTGTTGAAGGGAATAAAAAGTTGAAGATAGCAAGGATTTTTAAATGATTAATGATAAGCACCTTTCTCTTCTTTGCACTACAGTACTGGTGCCAAGATTTTATGTGATGTTATTGAATGATACACAATTTTATCTAAAATTGTCATAACATTATTTCCCCTTCCTGTTGACTTGTTACAGGTATGTGTAGGGATCTGAGACAGGGCATCAAACATTTTGTCTCTCAGGCTGATTCAATAAAATCAGTCAATATTCCTCTACATTTCTCTTAGTTATGAGAAATCACCCTTGGAAAATTTAGCAACAAACTAAGTACTGTGAGGGAAGGGATAGCTTCATGTTTGTTTTTTTTTAATCTTTGTATTTCCAGTATCTACCACAGTGTATTGCACATAGGAGTTCTAAGGAAAGATCAAATGAAAAAAATCCATCTTTCATTATAGGTCATTTAGGTTATGTTATGAGAGGTTATCAGTCATCAGTTAATCAACATGAATTAAATAAGTGTTTCTTATATGATAGGCAATGATGAAATGAAGAAAGGTAAATTAGCCCCTGCTCTCAAGGAGTTCATACTCTAACAGGGGATACAATCTAAAAACAATTAGGTATATGCCAGAATATGTAATGAGTAAAGGCAATCTCAGAGAGGTAGGTACTAACAGCTGGAGGGGGAGAGCATATCTTGCTGAAGGTAGAATTTGTGATGAGTCTTAAGGGAAGTCAAGAAAATTGTCAGTTATAGAATAGCATTTAGCACAATTTATGAAACATAATAGGTACTTAATAAATGCTTGTTGATTTGATTTGGTTTTAACTCAGGTCTTCCTGGCTTAATAATAGGAATTATTTTGTTTTCCTAGCGATTCTAAAAATACCCTGAAAAATTCATCACATTCATTCCTACTTGAGTAACAAAAAATATCAGTAAATGTGGTTTTTCACTTCTTCAACCCAATGAATATCAAAGTCACATGAAAATATCAGTCAAAGAAGTAGCTTATGATCTGCATTTTACAATTATAGCTTTTCTTTTCTTTGTTGATGACTCCAGATAAAGCTCAGCATGAACACAATAATCTAAATTTATCATGGTACATCATTACTTGATGCAAAAAACAATCTTAGTTTCATCTATACCACAAAAATAAACCCAGTCAGAGGTATTTATTTTCTAGATAATTATAGTGAATTTTTCATTATTAGAAATGATAACTTTTGGAAAAATGATGACTCATAACTTGATCTTAGCAGTCAGTCAGTCAGAAATTAACTTTTAAGTACCTACTATATATTTGTGCTTAGAACTGGAGTTACCAGGAAAAGAAAAAGACAGTTCCTGTTCTCAGGAGGCTTACAGCCTAGCAAATAGAGGAGGCAATATAAATATATGTGTGTGTGTGTGTATACATATATATATATATATGTATATACACAATGCACAAAAAATGTACAAAGAAATAACGCATGGAATACATTAGAAATAATAAACAGAACAAAGGCATTAGCTTAATGGGGCTTGGGAAAATCTCATATAAAGTACCAAGTGGGATGACATGATAAAGAAGCCACAGAAACCATGAGGCAGAAGTGAAAATAATATTCCATACTTGAGGAACAACTAGTGAAAATAAACAAAGATAAGGGTCAGCTAGTTGACATAGTAGATAGAGCACCAGACCTGGAGTTAGGAGGACCTGACTTCAAATCTTAATCCTTACTTAATATAGACACTTAATTCTTACTTAGTTATGAGAACTTGGCCATTGCCTTGAAAAAAATAAGAAAAGAAAATATATATATTTTTAAAGATGGGAGATGGAGTATCTTCTTCAAGAACTTAAAGGAGGTCAGTGTCACTGCCTCGAAGAGTTGAAGGGGTGAATGGTGATAAAGTATAAGAAGGCTGAAAATATGTGTGGGTGGCTTTGAATGCAAAACTGATGATTTTCTTTTTTATTATTGGAGATGATAGGGAGCCACTGTACCTAATTGAGTAGAGGGATTTACCTAGTCAGATTTACCTTTAGGGGAACCAGTTTGAGAAGTGAGTGAAGGTTAGACTAAAGAAGAGACTTTCAGAGCAGAAGGCCAATCAGCAAGATGCTTCAATAATCCAGGCAGCAATGATTGAAACAACTCCTTTTCAATGTTCATATTAAGTGTTCTGTCTTAGGAGAGTTTCAAATATAATTATAGAATGAATATATTATAGCAGCAAACTATAGGAGAGAGCTTGACCTATTCATGAGGAACTCCCTCATCTAATCAGGTTAGTATTTTCTCTGTGACGTAAAAGTCTTTGAGAGTTGCCCAAAGGATCTGAGAAATTGTCACTTGTCTCAAGTTCATATAGACAATAAGCATATGTCTTATATCTAGAGAGAGAGAGAGAGAGAGAGAGAGAGAGAGAGAGAGAGAGAGAAAGAGAGAGAGAGAGAGAGCAGATAGAAATCATATCTTTCTTTCTCTACTCTTTTTCTATATCTAATCTCTCTTCCTATTTGTACCTCTATTTCTGATATATGAATAGACATAGGTCAGAGGCAAGACTTGAATTCAATTCTTTCTACTTTTGAGTCTATTAAAATTGTAATAATGTTTCTTCAGTTCTTTTCTATATCTAAGCTTTCCCCTTTGTCACCTTCCTCTCCATCTTAACTTTCTTCATATCATAAAATTTTTCTCCTTCACGTTCTTATTCAATACCTCCAAAAACTTTCAAATTCTTCTCTTCTCCTGTGAGATGTTAATAATGTCCAACAGTACTATACTAAAATAAACATCATACTTGGCTATGATATGCCATAGTTAGCTACTCCTGGATCTTTATTTTACAGAACTATAGCACAAAAGCTTTAACTTATCCAGGGTCATACAGATTCTAAAGGGCAGAAATGAGTCCCTTACTTGAGCACTATCCTGATTCTAAATCTGGGGATCTTTCTATAGCATTATATTGTTTTCCAAAGCTTTAAATAAAATAAATCAGGACCCTGGCAAATTTATGATCATAGAACTTTGATAAATTAATTTATTTAAAATAAGATTTATAATTTGGTTGTTATTTTCCTTCACTCTGATGAAATCATTAAATTGCAGGAAAATTTCACTGAACCAATCCAAACTAGTCAATGAATAAGCACTTATTAAAACTGACACCCTCCTACACAGTTAGATCTACTTCTGACACTGCAGATGGAAGCTAAGACTAAGATTAAAATATTTTAATGAAAATGTCATTCTTTTCCAGATCTAAGATAAAATAATCTTTAATATCTGAAATATTCTCAGATTTTTTTCCTCCTCAAATTTTCAATACCTTGTTATTAGCAATCTTAAAAAGGTTTGAAAATGTATCCCAATTTTACACTATATATTGTTAAATTCTTGATTAACTTTGTACAGGAAAAAGTTATCAAAGAGATTTAAGTGGAGACATTTGCCAGAAATTTATACAAGAGAGTCTCCTAAAATGTATTTTAAAGATAAATTAAGGCACATGGTATGGAATTGATTGTTCATTAATTTTATTACTTAAGATATAGAATATATATATATATATGTCTCTAGCTCACACACATGCATATATTAAAGCATATATATATACATATGCATGCATATAAGAGAGAAAACAGAGAGACAGACAGAGGCAGAGAGAATGACTGAGGCAGAGAGAGAGACGGAGACAGAGACAGAGGCAGACTATATATTCACAAACACACACACAGACACACACAGACACACACACACATATAGTTACAGGTGAACAAGTTATCTGAAACAAAGGAGTTTGAGAAGTGACCAAGGATAAGAAGGGATTCAGTATTTGCTCACAGTCAAAGAGCTAGTGTGGCCAATTGGATAGAGAATTGGCCTCAGTATCAAGGAAAATGGGATTTGATTCCTGCTTCTGACATATAGTGGCTGTTTGAATTTGAGGAAATCATTTAAATTTGACCACCAATCCCTGCTCCCTCAGACACATCCATGTCTGCCCCATTTCTCTTGTGTCCCTAGTAGATTTTTCTCTGTTGATATCCTATTTTGCTGTTAATTCACTTTAATTTTAGTAGGAAGAAAATATTTATCATTTTCCTCAAAGTGATTTTGTCTATTTCCTTAGACATAAATATATTTGCCCAAAATAGAAAACAAGTTCCTTAAGGGCAGAAATGATTTCAATTTTGTTTTATTTCCAGTGACTAGCAAATAATAAGATGCTAAATAAATTATTCCAAAACTTATTTGACACTTATAAATTCTTTAAAAATAGAATTATTTCCCCTATTTAGAACATATTTGGTTGGGTTTCTGGACTTAGCCATTGCCTAGCTTTGTTTTTTCTTTCCTTTATCCATTACATTTATTTTTGGTCAATATGTGATGCTTTTCTTAAAGGGGGGAGCATGCCCTTTTTTTTCTTGAGTATGGGTAGGAAAAACCAGTAGAAAAAGTTCTCCTTTGTCAACATTTAACGCTTACCCTGCTTGTTTCAATTTATATATTTACACCAAAGTCTAATAAAGAATCACAAGGTTATTCTATAAGGTCATCTGTATTCTGTATTTTAAAGAACTCTGTTTTCTTCCTGGAAGTATATGAAACAAATGAAATAACTCATACCTCATTTTATGACTAACAGAAGAACCTAAATCATGAGATGCACAGCTTATAACAATAGGTGAAAATAAATAATCATAAGAAAGAGATTCCTGAGTGTAATTGCTAAATAAGGAAACAGTGTTTTGACCCTTCCAGGTGCTATTTGAATAATATATATCCTAATTAATTTTTTCAGAAGAAAAATGTATTTTGTTAAAAAATATATCCTTGCTGTGTGAAATATAGGATAAAAATCATATGTGCATAGAATAACAACAACAAAACATGAGCACCATAATATAATGTTATGTTTGGGAGCATTGCATTATAATTTATCAAAAGATGAATTCTACATTCTAGGCAATGTTGAAAACTCAAAAACATCCCACTATCCCATATAAGTGAATTTCTGTACTCTGCAGACATAGTCTCTGATTGAGTGGAGAGTTAAGGGTATAACTTCCAACAGAGTTAATGGGAATTGTAAACATCAGTTCCTGCAGAGCAAGGGATTAGAAGTCACTTTAGTATTGAGTCCTTGTGGTATTTTGAATATGAGGTACATCGAGGGGTATTTAATGATTTAGCAAAGGTGTAGGTTTAAAAGAGGAGTTTTAGGATAAGGTAAGGAAATGAAAAACATTGATGGATAAGAGACAGCAATTGGTATTTTAAAATGTAATCAAGAAGCAGAGTGGTGGTTTGGATTCTGGAACATTGATCTGAACAAAAGAATCTATTTCTACTAAGATTTTTAAAAATAGCCATTTGTTCAAAGTATACCTCCCTTTCTATCACTGGGATTGGTATCTATATCTATAATAGTTTGGATAAAAATGATTTTTTGCGTTTTAGGATTTAAGAAGATCATCATGAAAGGAAAAGAAAGAATTCCTGTCTCATTATATTGACAAAAAGATGTAATTAGAGTCTTCCTACTTTATTTATAAATAGTGTTTTTGGGTGGCTAGGTGGTACAGTGGATAGAGCACTGGCCCTGGAGTCAGGAGTACCTGAATTCAAATCTGACCTCAGACACTTAATAATTACCTAACTGTGTGGCCTTCGGCAAGCCACTTAACCTCATTGTCTTGCCAAAAAAAAAAAAAAAATAATTAAAAAATAAATAAAAAAAGAAATAGTGTTATTAACTGAATAATTCTAGTCAAGTTCCTTTAAGCCTAATTGCTTCCCCTCAAAAAAGAAAAAGAAAGACATATACAGTGATAATCATTGGTATTCATAAACCAGTCCAAGTTCTCCTCATCCCATCATCTTCTCTCACTATACCTATACTTTTGAGAATCCCAAAAATTCAAGTTAGTACTTATTATATACTCTTGCTCAATATTTTTTGCTCTTCAATCTGTCTCTATTGGTCTATTGAGCTTGTCTCAGAGGTAATCAATAATGACCAAATTCAATAGATATTTTTCCCTCAGGGATTTCTATTTCTTTTTTCTTTGCTTCCTATTCTTTTTTTTTCTTGCTATTCTTTACATGAAATTCAATTTTCCTTTTGATTTCCATGACTAATTTCCTTGGTCTACTCATTTCATTACTGTCTGTATTTCTTGCTTCCCTTAACATCACTTCACAAACCTGTGCTCAAAAATGTTCAGTGAGTCCCCAGTGCTTACCAAATAAAACACTTATTCTACTACCTGATATACAAGAATCTCTTTGATTTATCGCAGTCTACCTTTCTATCCTCCTCTCACTACCCTAGGGTATAATAGGATTACTCATTATTCCCTGAGTGCCTAAGACACTTCATTCTCCATATTTTTTTCCTCTCCAAACTGATTCCAAATTCTCTGGGTCTGACTATAATATCAAAAGAATCGCAGATAGATTGCTAGAAGAACCTCATAAGTTGTATAGTCCAAACCCTCTCATTTTGCAAATAACTTCACAGATGAGGCAACAAGTCTAGAATGGTTGCCTGACTTGTATATGTTACAGAAGCTAGTAATTATCAGAACCAGGATTTGAACATAGTTCTTCTGACTTCAAATCCAGAAAACTTTTATTGCCCCATATTTTGTCCCATTTTTAACTTTCTGAAAGCTGCAGATTTTATCTTATCCCCTTGTGAAACTTTTCTTGATCCACAACCAGAAGTAAACTATTTACTTACTCCAATACTTTTTAAATTCTCATTGCATGCATTCAATGTTCTTCTACAGTTATTTTTTCTTTCATCTCCCCTATTTGAATATAAATTCCATAATAATAAGAGTTATTTATTATTTTGTTCTAATATCATCTTTCTATGTATAACTTTCATACAATACTCAATATTTACTTGTTGAATGAATAAAGTATATATTAATTAGAAAAATACTTAAATATTTAAATGTTGATGGCATAATAAACTATAGACAAAAAAATTTAGTATGGTTCTCTGTTCTACACAGCATTCCAACTGTAATGTTGATTGGCACAAAAGTACTCCCAACATCTAATGGGGACCTATATTGAGGGTCTCTTGGATGTTCCTAGACTTCTCTCCCCTTCTGAGTGGCCCAAATCTTTCTGGACATTTCCAGTGTTTAATAGAGAATTAACTCATACATCAGTGTCCTATAATATAATGATAGAACTCTGGAGCAATACAAGTATCCAGTTATAAGAAATGCTTTGATTGATACTGTGGAATTATTCACAGTTTTTGCTTATTTTCAAGCTATTTGAACCTTAATATTTTAAGAATTTGATTTTAAAATTTATATAAGAAATACATGTTATTATCAATTAACTACATGAAGATTTTTCACCTTAGTAATCATTATAAAATTATCATCATCTAACTTTTATACAATGTTTTAAAGTTTGCAAAATACTTTAAATTATTATGTCACTTGATAAAATGATAGAAAATTTGATTTCAACTCCTTATTCTACAGAAGGAAAGAGTTAGTTGTCCAGGCTTAAATGGGTGAGGGTTCCTGGAGGACAGCCTGCTGAAGTGACAAGTACTCAGCTATTTGGTTGAGAGGTCCAGGCCAGTATATAATTGGTAACTATAAATCTTGGTTAAACAGCTAGTTGTATAGATGTCAGACAAAATCAGGGAATTCAAAACCTAAGGGGAGGGAGAAGTGATTTCAAGGATAAGATAAATGCAGGAACTCCTCAATGTAAAAAGGGATTGATAGGTAAAACAGGAGGAGGTAGTCTCCAAGAAGGGTAATGATCAAATAAAGTTTGATGAAGAATCACACTAAAATCATGAGTACCATTAAGCTTTCTGAAGAAGAGTAGTTGTGATGTTGGAGACTCTTGGAAATGTAGATCCCAGATTTTCTGGAAAAACTTAAGGTTAAAAGGAGATCAAAAGGGAGCGTTTCAAGACCCAATGATCTATTGTTTTTTTGTTTTGTTTTGCTTTGTTTATTTTTCTTCTTTATCCCAAGATTTCTCTGTCAGAAATCATAGGGTGGTATTGTAGCCTAATCATAGTGTCTCATTTACACAAAACAATTTCAGCCTCCATCTTACTATAGAATTCCTTCCACAGTGAAGGAACTTTGGGGTATGCAAGAGACTTAAGCACAAACAATTATAATCATTCTCACTTTAATATTTTAAGGATCTTGAGTTTTGAATCCGTTTTATACCTGGAGAGAACCTTTTAAAGTAGCTACAGGCAACATTATCAGTTATTCCATTTGATAGTCTGACAACATAAAAAAATATTTAAAGGAATCTAGACCTGTACTGAGGATAGCTTGGTTCAAATGACAAAATAGGCTATAGGACCTTAGAAAAGTCACTTCCCTGATCATACCCTTTATTCATCCCTAAGATTTTGATAATGCGACTTCTATAAATTTAAAAATTCCCTATGAGGTAAGTGATTTATTAACTTAAAAACCTATGCCATACTGAGTTTTTTTTTAAATCACAAAATGTCAAAAATAAAAGGACCCACAAAGCCATCCAGTTCCAGTCATATCAGAAATGCTCTCCCTTGTCCCTTATGGCATACTCAATAAGTGGTTTTCAGGTTTTCTTTGAATGGCCTAAGTATGCACATGAAAGCATCCCATTCCATTTTTGGGTAGCTATATTTGCTATCAAAATTTCTTAATGATAAGCTTTCATTTGAATATCTGAAATATTTAACAATCACTACTAGTTCTTAACACACAGGCCAAAAAGAATAAGTTTAATTCATCCTCTATGTGACAGCCTTCCAAATAGTTGTAGGCAAAGGTCTTCCTAGGTCATTTTCCTCCAGGATAAACATACTTCCTTCTTTCAAGTGATAATCACATTGGAAATCAAGGCTTTCATTATCCTGTTCTGAACACTATTGTGCTAATTATCTTTCCCAACTTTATGCCATCTGCAGATATGACAAGAATGCAATTGTTGCTTTTATGCATGTCGTTGATAAGAAACTAAAACAGCATAGGACCAAGCACAGAAACTGGGAGACTCCACTAGAGACTTTCCAAGTTGACACAATAGGACAGATCACCACTCTTTGTGTCTAATTGCTGAACTAATTTAAATGAAGCTAATTGTACACTTCTATAGACCACCTAATTTCCCTTTTCTTCTATAAGTATAATCTGAGAAACTGATTGGCTTACTAAAAGGTTTACTAAACTATATTTGTACCATTCCTCTGATCTAATAATCATCCCTCTTTTCTATAACTAATTTTTGTGAGACAATGGGATTAAGATATTTGCCTAAACTCACACAGCTTGTAAGGGTCAAGTATCTGAGGTCACATTTGAAGTTAGGCCACAGTTACTCCAGGGTCATTGCTCAATCCACTGTGCAATCTACCTGTCCCTCTATCAATCAATTAACACCATAGAAATGGAATTGAAGCAATTTTGGCAGAGTTTGCTCTTTATAAAATCATGTTGGCACTTTAAGATCATCGCTTCGTTTTCAAGACATTTACTACTCATAGTTTTAATAATTCATTCAAAAGTTTTCCAGAAACCAAAGCTAAGCTCAGGTAATGTCAATGGCCTAAAGTTTATGGACTCTAATCTTTTAACTTTAATTTAAAACTATTTTGAAATTGGAGATATCTGTCCTCCTCTAATATCTTTTATCTTTAAAAAGATTTGATATAAAATTATTTACTGTTATTATGTGCATGTTATTACGATGATACTGGTAATTTGCCTCTGGATACTTTACAACCTCTCAGTGCCTCTAGAAACTTTAAGATTATAACTTGTAAAACAGTCACTACTCTATATTGTCAGAGACAATTGGAGTTAGACAGCCATGGAGTGTAGACAATGTGAGACATAGGAGCCAGTAAGACTGGAGTTCAAATATTGCTTCAAGTTCATAACAATATAAACCTAAATGTGATTCAACATCTAATGACCTAAGTTTCCTAAACTGAGGAATAATAATGTCTTCTCTTATTACCAGTTTTCTAAATCGTTACTCCACACACTTATCAAGGAGGCAACTGTTGGCTCAGTGGATAGAATACAGGGTCTGGAGTCAAGAAGACCTGAGTTTAAATCCAGCTTCAAGCCTTTCCTAAGTATGTGACCCTGATCAAATCACTTAACCTCTGAATGGCAAACAAATGAACCCACTGGAGGAAAAAAATGGCAAACTGGTCCAGCACTATTGCCAATGAAACACCATAAACAGTGATGGCCCATAGGTTCATGATTGGTTGAACACAATTGAATGACTGAACAACACTAATGAAATAAAAGATAAAAAAACAAAATTATTAATAAGGAAAGAAAATTAAACAATAATTAATAGGGTCTTCTATGCTATATCATTAATTATTGTTTTCCCTGGGTCTGGTATAAAATTTACATATTTATAATAAAATACATCATCACTTTAATCTAATGCTTTGCAGTCTAAGAGTATGAAAATTGTATAGTCCTTTACCAATATGAAAGAGAGGAGATGGGAGAGCTAAATAAATTTTCTTTTTTAAGTCAGAATTTTATGGCGCGTGATTTCACTAAGCAGTGGAAGATTCTTTAGTATATCACACACACACACACACACACACACACACACACACACACACACATATACATATATATATATATATATATATATATATATATATATACAAAAAAACTCATATAGGATCATAGATTCAGTTTTAGAGTGAATCTTGTGATCCTCTAGGGCAGCAGAATCAAACTAGAAGAAACTGGAGCCACTAATCCATATATAAACTTCAAATAAACATAGTTTTAAAATATATAATTATATATGATTAATATTTCTATCTAAATGTTTAAAAATATTTTCCAATTATACTTTGATCTTTTTTGGCAGCACGAGAGAGAGATGCTAGCTGTATTTTATAACTCTGAACTAGAAAGCTCAAACTTCATTTTATTAATGAAGAAATTGAAAAAAAGATGGATTGTTATTTACCTAAATTTCCCACAGGGGATACCAGGTGCTCAGAATTGAAATTTTGTGCACTTTTCTGAAATATTACACAAATCTAGTAGCATCTTCCAAAGCTTAGATTGTCAATGGATTTTATTCCATTTTACTCCCTTCCTCATAAGATTATATAATGGAAAACAAAACAAAACAAACAACAGACAAACCCTGCTTTGGAAGTTAACTGTCCTTTAGAAACATTAAATATTGCTGTTTTATTCACACTACTGCTTAAGTCCATATTCTCCACCTGTGCACCTCATATTCATTACCAATTATAATCAACATGCAATTGTCTAATAGGCAATTAAATTGTGTCTTCTCATAAAGAATAAGGTTTTGTATTTTTTCATTACATAATACCCTATCACATTCTTCTGACTCCATTTCAATTTCTTCTCTTACTTCTCTTCCTGCTTCTCTTGTTATATTTATGTATCTTTCTTTCTCTCCATATGTCAATGAAGATATTTCATGGGAGGGAAGTAGCTTGGTAACCTGTGAGATACACCAAAATGTATTCACAGAACCTGAGTTTGAACCCTTTGCTACTCACTATCTGAATTACCTTTGGCAATTCAATTAACTTCTCTGGTCTTTGACTTTTTTCTTTTGTAAAATGAGGAGCTTAAATTAGAAGATATTTTAGATTCCTTCTAAATCTTAATATCTGATCATATGAATTCCTATCTGGAGTCCAAAATTATTCACAGGACTACAAAGGGAAGAGGAATGTACAAAGTTCCATAGTGGTTTGGATTTAGGTAGAATTTTTTTAGATAGGAAAGTTGGTCACTGTACAGACACTTTCTTTCCCATTCTGAGTTTTAAAAGCTTTCATTCTCAAGCTTATAGATACACTCCAGAAAATATTCCTTAGTCATATTTTATCCCCCCCCACAATTTTTTAACCATTATACAAAAATATCTCATGCATTTTTCAAGTAGTCTACTTCTTTTCTCTGCAAACAAAATTTACACTTGAGAATGTGGTTACTCAGGTCCTGAGTCAACTCCAGATTAAAGCCAAAGGGCACTGCTCCAAAAAGGCCATATGTGATAAGTCTATTGTGATGGTTCACAAGAACCACGTTGTGTCAGCAAAACAAGTAACGATTTTGGCAGCCGCCAAGTTTTGAAAAGCAATCATAGTGGCGGTGGCTTTAAATAGTTTAGTAGACTTACACAATGGGGCAGAAGGGGATTGCAATGGGCTCCCTGAACTACTCTGTTTATGTTACTGAACAAATATAGCTTCTTGAGTTGTTTTTGTTTCATCAAAATCATGATACTCTTGAGTGTTGGCAAGGAAATATCAGGTAATGAGAATGCAGTGAACATGCCTTTCATCAGCTGAAAATCTTTAATTGTAATTGCAGCATGTAATGGTGTAATTAGTTGTCTAAGTGACAGGATTGGCTCAAGTCTATCCTAGTGTTTTGCAAAAAGACCATTAAGCTTCCAGAAACCTTTCTTTAAGCTAGATGAGTGGCATTCAAAGATGAGAAAGAAATACATTTTTAACCCCTCAGGGTCCTTGAAACTCAGTAGTTGCATAAATGAAATTCAAATCAAAAAGTTCTAAGGATCAAAAAACATGGAAGAGACAAATACATAACAGTTACAGAGCCTTTGAGAAGGATGCGAAAGACCTATGTTCAACTTGCTGCTACATGCTAATACTGTGACCCTGGACTTCAAGGGCTCCATTATTCTTTCACATCTATATAATCAGGTTCTTGAATGAAATAAAACCTAAGTTCCTTTATAACTTTAAATTATTTTATACATAATTCACTTATTCAAAGAACAATTATCCAGCAACAATTTTGTGCAGAGCAATATGCTAGATACTGGGAACTCTACAAAGTTTAGGGAGAGGGAAATAAGGAAGGAAGGGAAACAAGCCTCTTTTGACTATTTTTATGCCA
This sequence comes from Macrotis lagotis, assembly GCF_037893015.1. Lineage (NCBI taxonomy): Eukaryota > Metazoa > Chordata > Mammalia > Peramelemorphia > Peramelidae > Macrotis > Macrotis lagotis. The sequence continues at coordinate 73,705,760 of NC_133665.1, forward strand.
GTCACTGTGCTAAGCACTTTACAAATATATCATTTGATTTTTATTGCAATTTTCTGAAGTAACTAATATTATTACCTTCCTTTTAAAATTAAGGAAATTGAGGCAGACAGCAGTTGAGTGATAACTTGCCAATGGGACACAGAGCTATTCATTATTTAAGTTCTGATTTGAATCTAGGTCCTTTTGACTTAGTAGAGCATTTTTATACTTCTGGATGTTACTTCTTTTTTTCCTCAAACCTGCTCCATATAATGCACAGTGCTTTAGCTCTTCAGACCAAAAGTTAACATGGAATTTCTATCACAAGGTTCAAATGAACTCAATAGCCATGTAGCCATTTGGGGGGAAAAGAGGATTTTTCCCAACTTTCTTGATAGCCCTAAAGATAATTTTAGACTTAGGAGTTTATATTTAAAAATGTATTTTTTCTTACATGAAAAATAATATACAGTGTAACCAGGGAGCATCAGTTTGTGGGCAAAGACAGACTCTTTCTTTCCTTGTTTTTTCCCCCATAGAAAATTCATTCTGCCATGCCTCTTAAATGATTTTGTCGAAACAGAAAATATAGATTCAATAATTTCTTTCTCTGAATTAAATCATGGATATCTCTTTTCAATTTTTTCCTCTCATGCCATTATATAACTAGAGAATGATTCTATGTTTTTTGGTCAAAAATTCCTCTTAACAACTTATTAAATCATACTTTTCCCTCAGATACTATCATGACATTCAAAATACAATGCCATCTCATTCTCTAAAATAGCTGTTTTATTATAGTGCAGTTTTTGCCTTAATTTTAATCATCTGGTAAAGAATTGTATCTGTGAGAATCATTGGCAGTTCAATATTCTACCACAACTATTACCTCTGTTTAAATTCACAGTCAGCATAGTAATACTGCCAAAGTTATTAATTTTAACAGGAAGATTTATGTATTACAAGGAAATTATTTTCAAAAGGTTCTTCCTTCAAAGATTTCTCCCCTCTCCCACCAAAATGGGCAGATTTACGTATTTCTTTACAGCTATCACAAAAGCTACAGAATACTGTTAGCAGTAATTATATTTATTCTTGTGATATCATGCTTTAAATTATTGGGATGACTAGGAATGGTGATATTCTTGCTGTACTCCATCTATCCAGATAAAACTTGTGTTTGATGGATAGAACAAGGAAAGGATGGATAGTGGGGTAAGACTGCAACAGGAGACCATGCTCTCTGATAGAGAGCATACATACTTAGATTTTAAGATGGTATAAAGAGGAGAAGATATTATTATCATTATCATTAATGATAATGGTGACAATGAGAACTCATTTATGTGTGTCTTTTAAGTTTACAAAACTCTGCTTGAAAATTACTTTGTACATATTATCACAGTGGATATGCACAACAAACAAGGTAAGTAGATCTTACAGATTGGGTCCTTCTCTGGTTTCTACCTCAAATGATTCCTTTGATTCTTTTTTTTTTTTTGGCAAGGCAATAGGGTTAAGTGGCTTGCCCAAGGCCACACAGCTAGGTAATTATTAAGTGAGGCCGAATTTGAACTGAGGTACTCCTGACTCCAGGGCTGGTCCGCTATCCACTGTGGCACCCAGCCACCTTGGTTCCTTTGATTCTTGAACCTCTTGGCAAGGTTTAATCATTGAGAAAATTTTCATCATTGAAGTTTGAAATTCTAATCTATTATCATGTCTTCATTTAGAATTGTTTAAGATCATATTATCTTGGAGCAACAAAAGAGCAAGAATAGCAAGAGAACTGATAAAAATAATTATAAAGGAAGGTGGTCTAGCTCTACCGGTTCTAAACTGTACTATAAAGCACCAGTAATCAAAACTACCTGGTACTGGTTAAGAAATAGAATAATGGATCAGTGGATTAGGATAGGTTCAAAAAATACTGCAGTAAATGACTACAGCAACCTACTATTTAATGAAGCCAAAAAATCTGCTTCTGGGTCAAGAACTCACTATTTGACAAAAATTGTTGGGAAAACTGGAAAATAGTATGGCAAAAACTAGACATACCAAAATAAGGTAAAAATAGATAAAGCATTTAGATATAAAGAGGGATACCAAAGTTAAATAAATAAATAGAACAAAACTACTCTATCTGATCTATGGAAAATGGATAAATTTATAAGCAAACAAGAATTAGAGCACACTATAAACTGAAAAATGAATGAATTTGACTATATTAAAATAAAATGTTTTTGCACTAATCAAATCAATGCTGCCAAAATTAGAAGAAAAGCAGAAAGCTGGGAAACAATTTTCACAACCATGAGTTCTGATAAATGTCTCATTTCTATAATATATAGAGAATTGCATCAAATTTATAAGATCAGAAGTCAGTCCCCAATTGATAAATGGTCAAAGGATAAGAACAGAAAGTTTTTGAAATGAAGAAATTAAAGCCATATATAATCATATAAAAATGCTCCAAATCACTATTGATTAGAGAAATGCAAATTAAAACAACTATGAGGTATCATCTTGCACCTATTAGATTAGCCAAGAAGAGAAAAAGGTTTTACCTTTTAATTAATTAATTAATTAACTGTCCAAGGTCATACAGCTAGATAATTATTAAATGTCTGATGCTGGATTTGAACTCAGGTTCTCCTGACTCCAGGGCAGGTGCTCTATCCACTGTGCACCTAGCTGCCCCCCCAATAAATAATTATAAAAGAAGATTATATTACCTTGATTCTAGCTTCTAAGTGGTACCACAAATTTTCTATGAATTGGGAAGGTTATTAAATATAAAGAATGAAGAATGGAAGGAAGGAAGGAGAGGTAAGGAGGAAAAGAAATAAAGAAAGGAAGAGATGGAGGAAGAAATCAGAAGAACGGAAGGAAAAAATGAAGAGAGAAAAATAAAGATATTAAGGAGAAGAAAAGGCAAAAGGAAAAGGCAAAAGTGAAATAAAAAGAGAGAAAAGAAGGATATAAGAAAGAAAAGGAAGTAAGGAAAAAAGGCAGGAACAAGAAAAAGGAAGAAAGGGAAGAAAATAAGGAGAGGAGCTGAAATAAAAAAAAATAGAAAGACAAAAATAGGTTAAGTAGAATAAAAGGGAAAAAATAAAGAGAAATAAAATATAAGAAGAGGAAATAAGAAAGAAAAGGAAGGAAAGAAGGTAGGAACAACAGAGGAAGAAGGGGAGAGGGTAGTGAAGAGAGAAAAAAAGGGAAAAGAAAAAAAAAACAGAAAATGGAAGCAAAAAGACCAATATATGAGGGAAAGAAATAGAGAATAAATGGGAGGAATGAAGAAAAATATAGACAAAAGGAAGGAAGGAAGAAAAAATGAAAAGGGAAGGAAAGAAGGAAAGAAGTAAAGAGGGAAGAAAGGGAGAAAGAAGGAAAGAAGGAAGGAATTCTATCAATAGACATATGGATTTGGAACTTGTGCATTAAATTTACTTCCTGTTTTTTATCTTATGACTGATATTTCTTAAAATCTTCAGTCCATGGTATTTTACCAGAGGCAGGCTATAACTATGACTGGTAAGGGTAGAAAGTGATTGCAAGGCATTGATTTCCCCAATAAGCTAACCCATTATGCAGCAAAAAGGACACATGTTTCTGCATAGGTAACTAGAGTTTTCTCCACCTTTTTAATTACTTTGTTAGAAGCATTTTGGCATTAAAGGCAAAATAATAAGCTGCTTGCTTCTGTCAGTGTCCTGAGATGCCAAGTTCTTATTTTCAAAACACATTGGTTTTAGTTAGAAACATGGCACCTTGCATGTTTGAAAACACCTCCATAACCCTATTTATTAATGTAAGCAGTCAAGATACATACATTAAACACTTTATTTACATCTGGGGACACAAGGAAAACCAGTTAAATCATAGAATCTCAAGGTGGGAAAGAACCTCAAAAGTCTTTTAATCCCATCCATGCCTGAATAAGAAATTCATCTATTCTGATGTGCTTGGTACCTTCTGTCACAAACTTATGCTTCTTATGCTATAGTCAGTATAAAGTCATATTTTTCTGAAATAATCATGGAAGTGGTATATCAAAAGATTATTTGCTTCAATAAACATTCAGTTGGTACTAAGAAGAACACAGGAATCCCTCAGTTTATATGCTATGAGCATCACAAAAAAGTGGGATGGCAAGGAAATATCTCACAGAATTTGTTCTGAGACCACTCAAATGAGATAATATTTATGAAATGCTTACCACAAGTGGCTGGCACATAATTGACACAAAATAAATGTTTACTCCCTGCCTTTCCCCTCTCCTAACGTTCACCACCCTGGAATGTTGTTACACCTTTGCAGGAAGTAGAGCTGAAAGCTTGCTTCACTGGGTTGAAAAATTAAAGTATTTGAAGACAATTTAAAGTGTGGGAGAAGCATGTGTTAAAATTTGGTGAATAAATATTGCCATATTTCATCCTTTAATACAAGAAATATATGCAACATCAGTGGAATATACATTTATTAAAAATAAAGCCCTAGGATCATTTGTTTTTGCTTTTCAAGGCTAGGGAGTATTATATAGGGTATACAAATCCTGAAAGTTGATCCTAAAGCAAACACTTAAGGAGAATATTTATGCACTAAACATTTGTTTCATACAAGATTCCTTCTTAATAAGAGGTAAAACTATACCATTAGGCTTCCAAGAAGTAAAATTGGGATTTCTGAAGAATACTAAGATACAACCTTTCTGCTTATAGATATACAGATATTGTAATTCCCAGATAAACACAATTTCTTTGTTTTGGTTTGGTTTTCCCAATATATCCTTTTGCACAATTCAATTTAAAATATAGTAAGAAAACCTATTCAAACCTCACTAGTTTCTTTGAGTTACATAAAGGAGGGGATATTGCCTATTCACAGACTTTGGAATAAAGTGATCTATTTCCCATTGAGGTATATCTTTTTTTCCCCATAAAAGTAATGGAATGTTAATATACATTCCTAGTTGAACTGAAAATTAGATGAAAATTTATCAAATGCTCACATATTTAAAAATTTGTAATTATTTTTTTCTTTTCCTTTATTCAAGCCTTCCAAGCAATTTCCTGAGAATTAGACAATTACCTATTGTCTCCTTGTCACATTGTTCCTCTGACATGTCATTATTTTATTTTTAATCAGTTATTTATAACTTAATGATATACATTTCAAAAATAATTTAAGTTTAAGAAAGATAATGAAGTAATATTTTTGTTTTGTTTTGAGAATTGTTAATAAATGGTTAGTTGGGATTATCTAATTTCAAGACATCCTCTCTCACTTGCTGTGTGGCCATAGGCAAGTCATTTAATCAATCTGAAGTTCAGGTAGCTCTGTAAGTTATAGATATTGACAGTGGCTGTAGAAAATCACAGATCTTTGATATATCAACCTATTAAAAATCTACAACGAACAGCAATTCTGTGAGGTGCATAATGCAAAGTTGTATCCCTATTTTACAAGTGAGGAAACAGATACCAGAGAGGACAAATAATGTGATATATTGATATATTTCTAAGTGTTATAACTGGATTTAATTGCTATATCTCCTGACTCTAAATTTGTGTTTATTTCTTTTCTACTTTTGTGGTCCTTTTTAATATAATCAATTCAGTAAGTCTCCAAGGCATAGTCCTAAATGATTTTCATTCTGCTTATGAAAAACCAAGCAGAAATATATTTCTGTTAATTAAAAAAAAAGAAGAGTGTGTGTACATGCATGGATTTGTACACTACAGTTATGAAATGTTTCATGCACTGTTAGATGAGATCATTAGATTAGTTTTACTAACTTGTCTTTGGACTTTTACAAAGTGGGATAAAATGTAACTCCCTGAAATGTAAAAATAAATTACACATCAATAAAATATAAAAGGAAAAAAATAAACTGTTCTCATGTCAATTTCTTATTTCAACAATGAGAAGCTTTTGGTGTTTCAGTCATGAAATGCCTATTTGCAGGAGAGGTTTCAACTAATTAATGTCTATAAAATACAAAATCTGATCCTGTGTTAATAATAATTATTAATGTGCTAGTATACAAATAAGTAAATAAACACTGGAGTGACCCTATTCATAACCCAATTTGGTTGATCTAGGTCAATATGAAAATTTTTAATATGGGAATACAAAATCATAGTGGGTATGTCTTCTTTATCAATAAATATATTGGAGATGCAAAATGATACGTTTAGAAATACTCTTCTAAGTCTGGACCAAAAAAAGAAGAGTAAGTACCAATAGCATTTGTGTGTAAAAGATCAAACCATAGAAAAACAGCAATCAAGGTTAGTTCAAAGTCCTTTAAAAACAAGATATTTTCATCTTTAATGAAAAAATTCTTAGATTTAAGGATGTGCATGAACTTGAATGGGAAAAATTAAATATTTCTTTCAATGTAATCGGCTTTCTTTGTAATCCTGTTTTTATTTTATGCACTTAAAAGCAATATTTTGAAATAAGTAGTTGAACTTCACTATATTAATTAAGGCATTCATTAATTTTCTACTAGTATAGAGATCTAAATAAATGAAATTAGAGGTACTATGAATATCCAAGAAAAATGAGCAAAACTGTATGATTTGCTCCAAATTTGAATGGATTGTGCCCAGAAGTAGTGGGCTCTTCTTCAGTGCAGGTCTTCAAGCAGAAACTGGGCAACCACATTTTGGGAATAGTATAATGAGGATTCCTTTCGTTTATGGGTTATACTAGATGGCTATTCATACTAGTACTATTGTAATAGAATCTTAGTTATTCATCCAATTTCAAACTTCTCAATATCTTCCTAAATGCCAAAGTGTTTTTACTCTAACTGTATGTTACTTCCCTATTCAGTAAACACCAGCGGTTGCCTATTGAGAATAGAGTCAAATATTTCCTCTCATTAGTTGTATTTCTACTGTTCATATCAGTTTTATAATATATGTGTTTGTATATATAATTAATACTGGAGAAGTATTTGTATACATTTTATAAATTTAAAAATTACCATGAGGTACATGATCAAAACACTTTGAAGTATAAAGATATCTAGCAAAATATGTTGTTGAATGGTCAACTCATAGAGATTGTTCGTGACTACTCGATGATGGAGTTTTTTTGGTCCTTTATTCTTGAAGAAGACCATGGCATCAGAGACATAATGCTGTACCAAGCTTATGAACTGGATTTCAGTGAAAAGGTTCTGTGCTGTCACCAACCTCACTTTCTCCTCTAGGTGGCCCTGGATGCAAGGCAATAAGGGTTAAGTGACTTGCCCAAGGTCAGATAGCTAGTAAGTGGCAAGTGTCTGGGGTTAGATTTGAACTCCCACCCTCCTGACTCTATTCAGTACTCTATTCATTGTACTACCTAGCTACCTTATGGAATGAATAAAAAAAGAAGATTGGGTTGGTTTGGAGAAAGTTCTATTCTTTTAGTATCTCCAAGCTTTTCCCTGAAAATGGCATATCATTAGTATCATTAATTATCACTTGATAATTACATGGTTACAAGTGATAAAATATTATAGACCATGAAGAAATGAAATTGAAGATCATGCAAAGGGTAATGGAAGAGAACCATAAAGAACCTAGTAGGCAAGTTAGTCTTGCTAAATTGTATTCACTATTATATTTTGAGGTAAGAGTTTGTTAGCAAGGAACAGATTTTTCTAGTTAAGAAACACCACCAGTAGTTATCCAGTGTCCAATGCTTCATATATTCTTAGCACCACAATACAATTTAGAGATAGAAAGGGGCAATTTAATGATCTAAACAATTTACAAATATCGTACTATATAGAACAAAAAGCCTAACAGAAGTCATCTGAGAAATGTATGACTGGAAGGGTGGTAGGGTGGTGGAGTATAAGTCAGTCTTGTAGCATGAGCAAAGAACAACTCATTGAAAGATGATTTAATTGGAGTCAGTACACTGTCCAAAAGACTAAAGAAAGATACCCACTACTTGAAATAGATCTCCTGTGACCTATTCATGAGAGAACAAGATCAGAAGTTACAAAGAATGGGTTGTAATCTGAATAATTGAAAGTTGTACTCCAATCAATATAATCAAAAACACATTGGAGATATTTTAATAAATTTTAGCCTAAAACAAGTGAGATGATTCTTGCTATAATTCAGGAAACTTCATACTTTCAATCTGAACTTGAATAGGCCCAATGTATTTCAATTTTCATTTAAAGGATATGTTATTTAACAACAATGATATGTAAGTTCCAGGTTTTTCCCCCTCTAATTTATTGTAGTATCAGATCCCATTTCAGACAAAATAAATTCTAATTTTGTTATTTATATATTAATTTAGTTATTACTGCATCTTTCTGAGACTCAGTTTCCTCACCTCCACAATAAGCACTGTAAGGAATTACTTGACTCAGGATATAATTATGAGGCACAAATGAGATCATTTAACTAAGAATTGTGGTTATAGTAAGATAATTGTGGTTAATACCTTAATTTCCCCTCAATTACCATTGTTCAATCCTAAATAAAATTTTGAAGAAAGCAGTTTGATTTAGGTATCCATGAACTTCCCATTTCCCACACTCCAAATGTAGTCACAGTTTTAAAAGTGTGCTTTAGCTTCTCAGTGACTTTGCGCATTCCATTCCCCTTTGTTAAAATCTTATTTTTTCAATGAAATCTAAATCAGTCTTTAGGATGGCATATGAATTAAATGAATACATAAAGTGGAGGAGGATATTCTTTTTTTATTCCTCATCTATAACAAATGAGAAAATTTTTTCACATGAAATGAACTTTGAAAACCAGTAAACAGGTATTTTGTGGACTTCAGAAAGTCATAAAATTACATCTTGTATGTAGCCACCTATTACACCTACAAGGCAAGTCAGTTTTGCTAACTATAGTCTGCTACTATCTTTTGGCTTTAACATTATTCATCAAGGAACAGATTTTTCTTGTTGAGAAACACTACCTGTCCCAGTGTGGAATGTTTCACATATACTTAGCACTGTGATACAATTTACTGATGTAAAGGGGCAATTTAAATGCAATCTTTGGAATTTACTTAGAGAAAACTAAAGAACATTATGGAAAAAAAAACTAGTGGTGAGAACTTAGTGCTTTCAATACTGAAAACATTTTATTCTTTGATACACCATCAGCCTCTTTTCTATAATTTTACAAGGTTTTGATGGACTATTAATGAAGGATTCTTGGTATTTGAGGTATAATGACAAATTAGGTTCCTCTTCCTGCTTCTTTATGAAATTCTTATAAACTATTAGTATTCTCATTAGAAGTCTAATTTTAATAGTACTTTGGTCATTTTTATTATACATGAACTTTTTTATTTTTGCTTTGATGTGGGTATAATATGACAGAACCCACTTAGAATATGATGAAAGGAAGGTTAGGCATATAAAATTGGAATTTCACCAGGCCACTGTCTTGGATCAAAGACATCATCAGAAAATAATGTACAGGGTTTTACTAATTTCCTATTACAAAAGGATACATTTTATCCAACTCCAGGCTACATTATAATGGCTACTTTGCAATATCATGTAGCCAGGCATGTAGTTACTGTGGAAGGCTTTGTAAAAAAAATTTATATTGTCCTCTAATTTTACTAACTCTACTGACAGCAAAAATTTGCAGACTTATGAACATCAGGACTTGGTTTTGTTTTGTTTTTAAAATAAAAGCAGTTATGCATATGATACTTTACTGTATAAACACATACATTCAAACTTATTTCACATGCACTTACCTAACTATTCATACATATGTATCCTCAATTTTATTATGAAACCAGCTTTCTTTTCTATAACTTTTGTTTTACAGAGTTTTCTCCCTATAATAAGCTCATGAATTACTATTTTCATTTTACAGAAGAGTAAATGTGTCATAGAGAGGCTAAAATAATAGACCCAGGATTATAATGATAACCATAGCAATGATGAGGTTTCTATCCAGATATCTTTTAGGGTCAAAGCGCTTTCTGTTACACCACAGTGTAAGCAATATATTATTGATTATAAGATAATTCTGTATAACAATAATTGACATATAACATCTCAAAGTTTATAAAACATGTAACATTAATTCTATATAAATAATTGCTACTGTTTAGATAGTTTTGTTTTGCAAAGTACATTGCAAGTATTTTTTCAGATGACCTTCACAATAATATTGGGAGGGAGATGCTATTATTTTGACAGATGAGGAAACTGAGTCAAGCAAGGGTTAAGTGACTAGGATAACACTTAGTATGTGTCTGAGTCAGAATTTTGAAGACACTATCTCTTAATTTTAGGTTTCTTGCTCTACTTACTCTGCCATAATCTCAAATCTCCATAAGATGGACTCTTTGAGTATATTATGCCAATTTTAATGATTAGAAAACTGGTATTGGGGATAATAAAGCATAGAGTTAATAAGCATTACATTAGGATATGAAATTAAGTCCTTTTTCATTCTAAGCCAGTCCCTTATTAATTGCTCCAAGCTACTTTTCTATTTTGACTCATCTCCAGCAAAAATTAACCTTAAATATTTCCATCCAAATATATGAATAGAGAGAGTAACATCTTATTTATCTGGAGTATACTACCTGAAAACAAGTAGACCTCTTATGAATGCTAGTTGCCTGATTAACTGGAGGTCAAATAGATGACATGTTCAATTATCCTTGTATAGCATTTTCAAAAGCTTAATGCTCATGTTCTTTGCTTGTTTTCTGTCTCTATAGAATCATTCTCAAGAGAAAACTCAAAGTTTAGGAGGAAGAAGAATACAATGGCAAGAGCACTGATTATAGAGGCAGAGGGTCCTAATTCATATTCTGTTTATTTTATTTTAGATCTTGTTGACCAAGTTGAATCATTTCTCTGAACCTCTGTTCCTCACTGATAAAACAAAGACATTAGACTATAAGTTCTTTGAGGTTGCTTACAGTTAAAAAAAAATCTTTGGTTCTATGACTCTAACAAGTTTGCTTGCCTGATTTTGCAGTTGTAGACTAAAGCGGTAAACAATATTGTGCTTTTGTTTTGCCAAGGAGCAGGGAGAATGCACTATGCATGGTCTAAAGAAAGAAAAAAAATAAAGTACAGATCTATTTAAAAGGCATATCATTATGAATCCATTTGGTGTATAAAGTCAATAGACCTAGATGCCTCAGCTTCACCTGAGAGCATCACTGTTGATATAACAAAGAAGAACATTATTAAAAACAAAAGAAATTATATATATATATATATATATATATATATATATATGTAAAACAATGACCTGGAATCACTTAAGAAAATAAAGTTGTAATCATTATAAAATATTTTTAAAATCAGAAAGTGTATCATACATTTTAGAAAAGCTTTCATGCCAAATGAGTAAAATTTTAAGTATTCTAGTGTTTAAAGTGATGAACTTCAATAATACGGGGGACAATAATAATACTGAACATATTAGTTGTATGTATTTATACATATATGTGGATATATTCATACATAGAATTTTTGTTAAGTCATTTCAATCATATCTGACTCTTTCTGACCTCATTTTGGAATTTTCTTGCCAAAGATACAGGAGTTATATGCCATTTGTTTCTCCAGTTCAATTTACAGATGAAGAAACTAAGATAAAAAGGGTTAAGAGACTTGCTCAGTGTCACATAGCTGGTAAATGTCTGAAACCAGAATTATGTCCATAAAACTAGAAAGGAAAACAAACAAAAAATTTTAGACAAATTAACTTTAAGTCCATCACTTTGCTTTTAGTGAAAATGTTTTAGATAAATAGAATCTTTTTCTATGAGCTTTATCTTTGGGTTCTTGCTATTATTTTCTTTTCAAGAAATACATTGTGAAAGATATATGGAATAGACATTGACCTGGGGACATAAGAACTGTCATAGCAGAACAAACGAAGGTCTAGTATCTTCTTTCTTATAGCAGCCAAAGTTAGATGCTTCAGAATAGAGCAGATCATAAACCCTCCATAAAGCACTTAATAGTGCAGCACAACATACCATAGGGGAAAATTTCTTCCTGACCTAAGGTGATGATGAACTCATACCCTGAAACACCAGCCTTGATTGTCCTTATTCACTCAATACTAGCAAGTACAACTTATTGGATTTTATGTCATTTTTTCCTGCTTTTTCTAAATGATTTGCTTTCATAATATCTACTAGAAATACTTTCTGTTCATTCCCTGTATCAGTGGCATTTTTTTGGTCCATTCTTATATGTGTTAACTCATTATGGGGAAGGGTTAGTGAGTATGTAACATTTATCTTGGAGATAATCAAAGTCTAGAAGGGATTTTATGAGACCTACTGAAAATTTTTACCATTCTTCATAACAAAATGTAGATAGATAGATAGATAGATAGACAGACAGACAGACAGACAGACAGACAGACAGACAGATAGATAGATAGATAGATAGATAGATAGATAGATAGATAGATGGAAACTTAGAGAGATAAATCCCACCACTCTCACCTCAAGCAACACAGTGAATGAAATAACTGCTTTTGAAACTGAATAAGAATATTATGAGGTAATTTCATAAGAAGGCTCACTGAAAGTATGTCCAGAATGTCTAGATTGGATGATAGATTTCCCATATGGTTTTAATTTCTTCTTCTAGGTCTCTATATTTTGGCAGTTTTTCATTTCATTGCATTTCATGTAGTTCAAGTATTATATTTGGTATAGCAACATCCTTTTATAAATTATTAAATTTAGGAGGGATAACAGTTATGTCTGGGCAATTGTAAGCAATAACTACATCTGTTATGACACAATTTTCAGAATAATGTGTAAGTTGAATTCTCAGATATTTTCAGGCCTCTATTTTTAGTGCCATATGTTGCCTTCCTTTTTATTACAAACAATAGTGATCTTTCAGAGTTTATACTTTAGCCTCCAGTATCATCTTTTAGATATGAAATGGATGGGAAATTTGTTATAACTAGAAGTAGTATTTCAGATGGTTTAATAATCAATAAGCCTAGATTCCTTAGTAATAATTCTTCTGCAATCTTTAGTATCAACGGTGTTAAACTTGAATTAGCATTATAAACAACTCTATTTCTAGAAACAATTTCCCCAAGGACAATCACTGGCTTTGTGACATGACTTTGGTTCAAGCTTCTAGATCGCTGAGCTTCCACATTTCTTTGTTAGGCAGCAGGATGACACAGAAGATCAAAGTGCTGAATTTTGGTTCAGGAAAAGCTGAGTTCAAATCCAGCCTCAGGTATTTGCTAAATATGTGATTCTGTGCAGATTACTTAATCTCTGTACACCTCAATTTCCTTATTAAAATGGCAATGATAATTTTCGCATCTTTACTTTAGGATTGTTGTAAAGATTAAATGAGATATTTTAAAAGTATTTTGGAAACCTTAAATCTCTCTATAAATGGTAGCTATTGTAGTTGGCATAGTATAATTACCATCAACATCACCACTATCACAAAATGTAAGATTAAAAGAAAAAAATCACATGATAGAAAACTTATTCATGGAATTCTGACCACCTATCCATTAGAATATAGTATGCAAGTCTGTGATTATCTAACTTTACTATCATTTAAGTATCTGGTTTTTTTTTTTTTTTGCAAGGCATTGGGGTTAAGTGCCTTGCCCAAGGCTACAGAACTAGGTAATTATAAAGTGTCTGAGGTTGGATTTCAATTCAGTTACTCCTGACTCCAGGGCCCATGCTCTATCCAATATAGCCCCTAGCCATCCCAGTTCAAGTATCTTTGAATAAGAGACAATCTTCATTACCATTCTAACACCAAAACTGGGAATTACTCAATAAGATTCTTATAGCCCATTAAGAGGCAAAAAGGATTCTAAAAATTGAGGACAGATAGAATCTTGTTTATATTATATTTTATTTCATTCTTTTTAGAAATATTTTTTTCTTTCCTAATTAGTAGGGTTAATATTAACTGGAACAGTGGTGGCAATTCCTAACATAGTTTCCTGCTTCCAATATTTTCCCCTCTCTAAGTCAGTCTTTCCACAAATGGCAAAATAACAATGCAAAGTGCAAAGGATTAACCATGTTTCTACCTAACACAAAAGTGGCTATCAGTGACTACCTATTGCTTCCTGGTGAAAATATAATTACTCTAACATTTGAAGTTTTTTACTGTCATTCTCTATCCTTAATTAATTTTCTTCTCCTTCATATATTCTAATTAAAGTCAACAACTCTTTGCCATTGAATTCTGATGTATTCATGATAATCATTTAAATGTCTTTGTGTGTACACACATAAAAACTATCAGAAAGATCACTTAGAAAAAAAAACAGGGAAGTTTTTAGTTCCAAGATTTACATATAATAGCACTGAAGCTCTAATCCTGAATTGTCCCAACCCAAGGACTATCTAATTATTATGGAAGTGACATTCCAACTGCCTACATCATTATTGCAGCTAAAAGAAAATTGCTCAGCTTTATACTTTAGACATTTAAATTGTAAAACAGCAGCAATGTTTCCACAAGTAAGATTATCATGACCATTTCATTTTCACTATGTAACTGATACAACAAAAATAGACTTCATCTTAAGAAGAACCATTCTAAGCCATAAATAAGCAATACAGAATGAAGAAAACTATCAACAAAGACATTAAATCTGAGTTACTACATGGTATTCCTTATTAGGTTTTAACATGTGAGGCAATAGCATTTTCTTCCTCTGTTTAGCTCTCTGGATAGAATCATCAGGGGAAAAGACTATATAAATATTTTCAATCACTACTTCAGTATAAGATACTTTAGACTGAAAGTGCCTTCTATGCCACTGAGATGAAATGTGTCATAAACAATGATAGCTTCCTGAAATTTGGAGTAAAATGTGTCAAAAAATGATAGCAAATTAACTTGAAGTGAATTCCAAGTTAGAGTTATTTAATCACTTAAATGTAATTACATAAAGAACAAAATATGTTACTTATTTCTTCCACCTATTAATAAAAAAGAAGAGACCAGTCAAGAAGATGGATAACAATCAAGCATGTAGTCCAACTTCCTCAATAATACATGACTCAGTCTTCCATTGACCATCACCAGTACTCAGATTCCTAGTACAGTCTGCAGCTCTGAAATTCCTTTACCTGAAGAAAGTGAGACTCATGCTCAACTTCACAAGAAAAAGAAGAGGATCTTATCAAGATTAAAAAAAAACTAATTTTAGATGATATTATGTTGTATTAAAAAACCTGTGGAGTAAAATAAAACATGACAATAATTTCATAAAATCTATAGATTATAAAAAAGCACATCACCAGCATTTTTATATAATATCATTAAAACAGCAGGAAAAGATAGATACATTTTATCTAAAACTATTACAGAATGTATAAATTATTTGGGGAATACATTTAAATATACCATAAGAAGAAATATAGAACAACTATAAACCACTATTTACAGAAATTAAGATAAAACTATTTAGTTTTAAGTTTTATATATATATATATATAATTTATATATATTTTAACTACAGTTTTAATAATTTTAAGATAAATTATTATTTAATAGGAAAAATATTAATTGCTCATTGGTAGAATGAACCAATATAATAAAAATTACAGTATTACCAAAATTATTTATTCAGTACTATACTGATCTACCAAAGGATACTTTATGGAATCAGGAAAACTAATATTGAAAATCATATGGGGGCGGCTAGGTGGCACACTGGATAGAGCACTGGCCTTAGAGTCAGGAGTACCTGAGTTCAAATCCAGCCTCAGACACTTAATAATTACCTAGCTGTGTGGCCTTGGACAAGCAACTTAACCCATTGCCTTGAAAAATCTTAAAAAAAAAAGAAAAAGATAAAAAAGAAAATCATATGGAAGCAAAGAATCATCAAAATCTCAAAAAAACTTCTGAGAAGTGAAAAAAAAGAGAAATTGATAATAACAAATTTCAAACTATACTACAATGTAGTAAACTGCTAATAGTGAAAAGTGGAAAGATTAATATGAAAGTATACTTACTATATAATTGTTTTTAGTTGTTACTGATTCTTCATAACCTATTTAGGTTTTCTTGGTAATGATACAGGAGTGATTTGCCTTGCCTTTTCTTCTCTAGCCTATTTTATAGATTAGAATCTGAGACCAATAGGTTTAAGTGATTTGCCCAGAGTCATACAGATAGTAAGTGGCTGAATGCAGATTTGAACTTCAGGGCATGATTTTCCCTGACTCTAGACCCAGAGCTTTATCTATTTTGCCACTGGCTTCCCCTAGTTATAAATTACATAGAAATAAATGTATGTAGTACACTAATATTTGATAAGAACTACTACTGTGAAAAGGATTCACTATTGACAAAAAAACTATTGGGAAAATTGGACATCAATATGGAAAAAATATTTAGATTAACACCTAACACAACATAACATTTTATGTGATTATTTTATTTTTACTTAATTATTGTTATTTAAATGTTTCATTTTGTTATATCAGTCATTAATTGGGGGTAAGCTGTAATTGTTTGAATGGAAAAAACTTTCAAAAGAAAAACTTATTAACATGACAGATATCATGACAACTGAAAAAAAAGAGAATTGCTCTGAAATTTCTACAAGCAAAATCTCAAAGAAAAACTTCTGGGTTATACAATCAATTAGTATACTTATATGGAATTATGTAACAACTAAACAATATTTCAAGAACACTAAAAATTAAATGAATCATAGAAGAAATAATGAGAAGAGATGAAAATGTATAAACTGGAAAGAGAATTAACAACACAAAAGGTACAAAACCTTAACAAAGTAACAGATTTCCTAAAAATTAGAAATGGACCAGAGAGACATTGATGTTTCCATGAGATAACAAGAAATAATTTTAAAGTCAAAAGACGGAAAAGCAGAAAAAAATGTAAGGAATAGCATTTTTTAAAAAACTGACCTACAAAAGATATTAAAGAAACATCATTTAAAAATAATTTTTAACAGACATCAGATATTCTTCCAGAGAAAGGTAAAAAGATTTATATGAACACATGTAGAATACAATAAAAAAAAATCTAGGAGAACAATGTATATGAAAACATCAATATTTTATTAAATGAATAATTCTAGATTTAGCTCCTAATCAGCACAATGAATAGTCATGATTTCAGAGGAACTACAATAGAGCCTCCTCACTCATTAAAAGGAAGAGTTTGCACGAGTGAAGATAATGCTTTGCCAAATGATATTCAACTAATTTTGACAGTTAAGTTTTGTAGTGGATGTCAGGCCTGAAGTCAAAAAGGTTTATCTTTAAGAATGATCTCAGAAATTATTGTGTGACCTAAGTAATCCACTTAACCCTGTTTGCCTCTGTTTCCTCATCTGTAAAATGAGTTAGAGAAGGAAATACAAACCACTCAATTATTTTTGATATGGAAATCCAAAATAGCATCCCAAAAACTCAGATACAACTGAAATAACTGGATAGCAACAACAATCCAACTGATTATTAGTACTGTACCATTTGTTTGGCTAATAAAAACAAAAATTTCTTCAGTTATGAAGAAATCATACATATTGGGCTCAAACCCTATGTCACATTTTTTTTCTTTTTATTGGGGAGAAAAGGAGTTTTGATTTTAAGTTGTTTCAATTTCAATCATTCTTTTTAGGAAAAATCAGTGTCATAAATATCCAAACCCAGAGCATGCTTGTTATATGCTATTACATATAAATATGTTGACTCTAGATACAATTAACTGCTTATAAGAAATCTGTTTTAAAAAAAAAATCCTAGCAGGTATTTGTAAGTATTCAGATGTTTAAAAAGTAACTTAAAAGTATTGATTCATTTTATTCTCATGTCAAAATTTGTAGATTAATGCTATTTCCCACTTTCCAGATAAAGAAAGAAACTTTAACTGAGAGACTGAGAGATTAGCAAGAAATAGGATTCCAATCCAGTTCTTCCAAACTCCCAAGTCCTGTATGCTATTTGATATCCTTCCTGTCCTAATTCCAAAATAAGTAGCATTTGCTTGAAAATTATGACCGTATCATTCTATATACTGAACTACAAATTTTGAAACTGATTTTAAAAAGCTTAATCTGCATTTAAAAATAATTACCTGGAAAATCTAAGACAGTGGACCCTCTAAGTTGATTTGAATCAAGAATACAGTCTGAATAGGAATTACTATTGATAGTGATAATTATTAAAGTGACTGAGAATGATTATTATAATTTAGGATATATATTTTCATACAACATATAGAATCATATAAAGGTATTTTCAAGTCTTGAGGATGGTGGACCTTTAAATATATATATATATATATATATATATATATATATATATATATATATATATATATATACACCTACTCAATTTTCTCTCTAGGCTCCTTCACATATATTAACTATATCTATGAACTATGACAGAATTCAGTGTTCATAAGAAACCAGATTTGACATATTTGCTAGGACATGCAATTTGGATCAGTTCCTTTCTATTTTAATTCAAACACTAAGGGCTCTAATTTAAACATTCCAACTAAACTGATTCTTATAAGGTCTGTCACTTCTATCCACAAAGCTCTTTTGTTGGACAGTTTCATCAAAAGTTGGGCAATTCATTTTACTAGAAAGGGAACTGATCAGGAGAAGAATAAATTGTATCCTTACTGCATGGTCAGATCACTGGATTACTGCTAATGTATTATTAGTCAAGCAGAATCTCCTTTTGAAAGAGTCTTGCAGTCCATGTCATAAACTGATTAAAAATCAGTGAACAAGTACTTGCTACCTTTGTTGTATATTAATGAGAAACATTCTATCCCAGAAAGCTTTTTTCTGAACTAGTAACCTCTAGCTCTCAGAAACTAGAACATGCAGAAGCTGTGTAAGCACAAAAGTTCTTCCTAACAGCCCTTTTGGTGTAGAAAATTAAGGAAAAATAGTGAAATTGATTTTGCAGACTTTCAAATTTTCATATTCATCTATTGGCCTGTTCTGTCATTATGTGGACAAAGAATCCTGGTGCTGTTGTGGTCATTGTTTTTAACTGTACCATTTCCAGTGGGGATTATTTTTATGAGTTAGGGAAAAATACATGTGGACAAGTAAATGAGAGGATTTGATGAAATGAAGCAACTCTTGGGAGGGAAAAATAACCAAATTTTCCTCAATGCCACACATCTAAGTTCTGAGAAATTAAGGTTATTAATTGATTGGGGTTATTAAACATTCCCACAACTTGCTCTTAATACTTCTTGACTTTGGTGGTTTCCAAATGTCACCTTCAAATCTGATAAATCTCAGACTACTCTAATGTTCACTCAAAGAATTTGAGTCAGAAGCAGATTTGGAGACCTGATACACTGCCCAATTTGGCTAAAAGAGGATTTAGTTGGTCAAGCTTGACTGGGGGAACTACATTCCTCATAAGTTACTTCATAAGTCTCCAATTCCTCCAGACCCTTTCATAGTAGATTAGATTTTACAGGGAGCCTTGGTTCATAATGGAGTATCTCCAGCAATCTTAGGCATTCCAAAAGCAAATTTAAAAAAAAAATGATAGTTACTAGAAACTGAAATAACAGCACAGTTAGATATCAAACTTTAAATTTGTCCTCATTTTTGTCATAGATTAAAGGGAGAACTTTTTTTTAGCATAAACCTATTTCTTTTTTTGGAAAAATGTTGGAACATTTTCTACATTGTGGTCAAAACCAGAACTAGAGCTGCAACCTCCAAACTCAGTGCTGAAATTTACGTGCCCCCAACCAAAATAAAGTCATTCTTGTGAATCTTTTAAAGAATGAATATTAAAGTCTCTGTCACAGAAAAAGGAAGGAACTCTTATGGCAGGAACTGTTTCTAAGCACCGTGAGTAAAAAGGAAATATATTCCATTTTTTTTGTATGCAACTATTGAATAACCATCTGGACCCAACAGTTTATTTCCTAAATTGTTTTCAACATGCCTTCAAATTTCCTTTCCAGAAATACATGAGTTTTCAAAGGATCTTGCTTATTAGAGGGGGAAAAAAAATTTGCCAATTGCAGTCTTTCAAGACTAAATTAGGTCCTGTTTGGTTACTTGAGAACTACAATTTGAAAGTGTATTGTATTAATCTTGAAATGTCTTCTTAATCACTATGGCCTTTTTAGTATATTGCTTGCCTTTTTTGTTCTTAATAGACCCAATTAAATTTTGATTGACTTTTACTCCCTTAACTGATAAGCTAAAATCTTATCTACTTTACTTATAATAGACATGTTCATTCAGCATCAGTAGAAATTTAGCTGTGCTAATCATTATAGCATTAAGCTTGCCTCTGGCATTTGCTAGCATTCTAAAGGTATCTATAACTCTTCTTTGTGTTTATCTTTAAACTCATAATTAGCTCTATAAAATCAATTTTTCTTAGATTTATATATATTTTTTTTTTATTTTCTAGACACAAATGACCTTAAACAGTTAAAGTCTCTAAAAACCTTATAATCCGACACTTTAAGGAAGCCTCCAATCAGAATCATAATTTTTCCTTTGGATTTGTTGTTGAATCAGATTTTTCATTAAACTCATATTCAAATTCCTTTATATTAATTTAGTTTCAAATACTCATGTGATCAATAATCTGAATTATCACTTGAGATACTCATTCAAGATTCCTATTTCCTGTATTCAACTCATCCATAGAGAGCATTAGGGTTAGATTCATAAGGGTTGAGTTCAAATCTTGTCTTTCTAATTCAAAAGATGTAATCTTTTATCTCAGTCTAAATTTGTAATCAAAGCAAGTTACTCCCCAACTATGAAATTGGGTAGTATTATTTATACTATCTATAACAAAGGAATTGTTTAGAGATGAAACATGAAAATTTTCCATAAACCACTATTGAAGCAAGATTATTGTAAATAAATATTAAAATAGAAAAAAACAAGAGAATTTAAAAAACTCATCCTGTTTAAATTCTTTTCTTCTCTTTTTCAATAGATTCATCCATAATGACAGCTGGAGCTGCTGAGGTAGACAAAATTTCCATAAAACTTTTTCCACACACAATAGCTAGCATTTATAAAACACTTTAAATTGGGCAAGATGCTTTAAATAGGTTAATTCATTTAATCCACACAATAACCCTCTTGAGATATATGTCAATTATTCATTATAGTGTAAAGTAGCTGCAACTCAATATCATAGAGTTCAGGGAAACTTGAGCTCAAATCCAATTTCAGAGCCTCAACTAATTGTATAACCCTGAAGAAATAACAACCTATTTGCCTCAGTTTCCTTATCTGTAAAATGGGTATAATGTAAGCAGCTAACTCCTAGGGTTTTGTGAGATGACATCTGTAAAGTGATTAGCACCCTGCGTTGCACTTAGGAGGCCATGGGCAAGATAACAAAAATTAGATGATAGGCAAGTATTTCAGAATCCAATTAGTTTCTAACCTGATAGAAACTCATTTCCAAAAAGTTGCACTTTTCATAAGAGAAAAAAGTTATCACTGCTTTGTGCATGTTTACCTGAAAATTCTAGTTCTGAATATTATTGCAGTGATATCATTAACTACTAAGAAATTATTTTGGACAAAACAGAAAGAATCTACAATGTGGATCAGATCTAACAACTAAAGATTCAGAACAAAATTATACACAAAGATGCCTCACAAAACCATATTAAAAGAACTGGGAATAAAATCTGTAAATCTAATATTTAACTAAAACATCCATTAAAAAAGTAATTTTAATTGATTTTATTTTGCAAGTATGAAGGTTTCAGATAATTGGATGCTATTTTTTTCAACCTCAAGAGGAAATATTCACTTAGACACAGAAGAATTAAATATCTTATCTGAGGGTATATAAAATATCAATGATGAAGGTAGATATCATTGATACTTTAAATTACCAGCTTTTAAATCTAAATTGTGCTTGTTCTCATTTCTTCTCATTTCCCTGTTTTTTCTTTATAAAATTTGTTACTTAAATTTTTTCATTAATGATAGAGATTTCTTTATGTAAAGAAATTTTTAAAAATTCTTGAATTTTGACAGCTTAATGAGGTAATGATTTAGCTATACTGGGAGAAATGATTTTTTTCTTATTTTAATAAAATTATATATTTTAAATGGATATATATATATATATTCCATCCTTTGACTAGGCTTTTTAATAAGATAAAACATGATTGTAGTTTTTATAAACATCAATTCTAAAAATCATTAACATTATCTCATTTGCTTATGACATTATGCTAAATGCAAAACAAACCCTGTAGTTCTTGTTTATCTCAAAATATATTTCAGTAATTCAAAGATCTTCAAAGGACTACTCATTCCATAACTATTTGGAACCATCTATACTAGCTAATCTAATCTTAAAATGTGTCTTGAAAGGATAAACATTTAAATGTCACACCAGTGACTACTGGAGTCTAAGTCCTCTGTTCCCTTCCCTGAAAGACAAGTTACTTAGCAAGAGTCATGTCCCAGGAAATCAGCCTTCAACTTAGACATTCTCTGACTTTAGACTTGGTGAATGCTAAGGATAAGAAAATGAACCTGTTTACTTAAGAGAGATTTTCCTATGAAGGTCTCTCAGTTCCCCTTCTCAACTAGAGAACTTCCAACTGTTATATGAAGCAAATCTGAAATGCCATCTTTTTGAGGAATTTAGGTCAGTAATATTTTCCCTCCCTAAACATCTCTGTTTCATAGGTCTTTGTTATAATTCTCGTGTAAATTTTTATACATTATAGTTGTTATTCACAACAATTCAAAGCTAGAAAACAAGAAGTCTAAATCTTTATATGATCCCAGACAATGATCTAGATAAAGTGGATGTTTAATAAATATTTATTGAATTAATGCATGAAGACACTAAGGAGACAGAGTCCTTGAAGTGGGGGTAGATTGTGCATGACATGACCCAGACCAGGAGGTAAGTACCTAGGAGCTCCATTTTCTAGAGGGATGTTATCAGCACAAAATATCTTCCTTGTCAAACCAGGCCATTGTTTGTGACCCAAAAGAGCATCATTTCATCACATTTACATTTTATCTTTTTCTAATGCAGCTTGTTTATCACTATTTTTTATCTCCTCCTCTCTTTACCATGTTGGTGAGTAACTGTATCTTGTTTCAAATCTGGCTTATCCTTTTTTATCCTAGTTTATTCAACTATTCCTCTAATCTTGCCCAATGTCCACTGAAAAAGCAATAGCTAAATCCCACAATAAGAGTCATACATTTGTCCTTCCTTATTCTATCATATTTTGGGTAGTGATGTTTAACTATCTATATAAAAATATAATGCTAAATATTAGATGTAATATGTATGGTAAGCAAAGGCTCATTAGTATTTCGTGTAATTTATGACATAAATACAAAACATCTATGTTATCATTCCATCTGAATTCAAAAGCTCATCACCCTCTACAAAAATCAGGTGCAATAGACATATTTTTAATTGACTCTCCTCAAGTAATGTTTTATCTTTTTTGCATATTGAAATTACAAATTGCCATATTATTAAAATCAGGTATTAGCAAAAGGTACCCAATATTTTTAATAAGGTGATGATCAATTAATTAGCAAGCATTTAAGTCTTATGATGTACCCAAAGATATAAAGTACAGGAGATAAAAAAGAAAAATACCTGACCTCAAACAATTTACATTACAATGGGGAGATATGTTCACAAATAGGTCAATAATAAGTACACAGAAAGTAAATTAAATATTACTTCATAAATAGAAGGACTTATAGGTAAGGGAATCAGGAAAAGCCTCTTACAGAAAGTAGTGTTTCATCTATATGTAGAATAAATCAAGGAATTATAAGATATAGATGTGAGGAAAGGAAAGGATTTTAGTCACGAAATAGGTAAGGGAAAGGAAAGAGGCAAATATTTATTTAATACATCGAGACACTGAGTCAAAGAACTTTACAAATATTAACTCATTTGTTCCTCAAAACAACCTTGGAGAGTAGACCTGTGAAAAGTTTGTTTTTTTTAAAATACCAGAGTTGTATGTATTTGATTTTAGAGGGTAGAGGATTAATGGTATTTATTGAGTATAGAAATGACAAGGATCAGACTAAACTTTAAGAAAATCACCTCGACAGAAAGATGGAGGATGCATAGGAGTAGAGAAAGACTTAAAGGAATTCAAATTAGAAAATCGTTACAATGCTTCCTTAAATATAACTCAGTAAGAGGACAAGGTCAGAAAAAGATTACAGGTAATTGCTGTGCTGGTATTGGATGCAGAACTGGAATCAAGCAACTTCTTTATATCCATTTCTGGGTCACATTTGAAGAGTGGAGAAGAACACTCTTGATCAAATAGAAGAAGAGGCCCTGGGGAATAATATTTCTTCTGGTCTTGAGGGAGAGAGAGAGAGAGAGAGAGAGAGAGAGAGAGAGAGAGAGAGAGCCTCTCCAACTGAGATCGCATCCTTGGTAAGAACCAGCACATAGAGCAGACATGCATATCACACAACTTTTAAAGTCCTGAAAACTTCAAAACCCCTTCTAGCTCTCTGAAATAGCATTCTAATAGCCTGACATAAAATGATGAAAAATTGACATAGTATAGGAAAAATGAAAATACAAGCACAAAAGAAGGAAATGATGTCAAAACACTTATAAGCAAAGTCTTAATTTTTTTCAAAAAATGTGATTTGCACAAGTCCATCAATAATTCTGGGAAGAGACAAATATTGTTTTCAAAGTAATAGAGGTAAAAATGGTTGAAGAGTCAAAAGCAGGGGAAGAAAACTATTTTTTTGGCAAGGCAATGGGATTAAGTGATTTGCCCAAGGTCACACATCTAGGTAATTTTAAGAGTCTGAGGCCAGATTTGAACTCATGTGTTCTTGACCCCAGGGTTGGTGCTCTATCCATTGTGCAACCTAGCTACCCCAGAACAAAATTATTAAATGAAAATTAACAGTTTGGTAAAAGAGGCAGAAAATTGCTGAAGAAAATAACACTTTAAAAAAATAGAATACATCAAATGCTAAAAGTTAAGCAAAAAATCAACAATGAAAAGAAGAACTCCTTCAAAAGCAGAATTGGTCAAATGGAAAAATGAGATACAACAGCTAAGCAAAGAAAATAATTTCTTAAAAATTAAAGTTGGAAAAGCAGAAGCTAATAATTGCATGAGACATCAAAAAACAATAAAACAAAGTCAAATGAATGAAAAAATAAATGAAAATGCAAACTATCTTATCAGAAATAAACAAATTACTTGGAAAATAAATCAAGGAGAGATCATTTAAGAATTATTGGGCTACCTAAAATCATGTCTGACTATATGTGATCCCATTTGGGTTTCTCTTGGAAAAGAAACTGGATTGCCATTTCTCCAGCTCATTTTTAGATATAAAACTAAGTTAAAGGGGATTAAATGACTTGTATAAGGTCACACACATCTAGTAAGTGTCTCAGACAAAATTTGAACTGAAGTCTTCCTGACTTCAGACCTGATGTTCTGTCTACTGTGCCAACTATCTGACCATATTTTCAACTACTACTAACTATCAAAACAATCTGGTATAAGCTAAGCATGCTAACTTAATGCTATGGTAAATATCCTTCTAGGCTGAAAGTCAGAAAAACTCATCTAACTTTGTTTAAACCCAGTTCAAATCAAGAAATCCCTCAAAAAAAGGGGCTCAGAATTAAACAGTAAGAACTAGCTAAGAATTAGAAAGTTGCATCAGTGTGTAGATTAAATAACCAATACATGGTAGCAAATTAGCATAATAATTTACTATTTGATAACACCGAAGAGCAAAAATTTTGAAGTAAAAAAACCCAATACCTGAAAAAAATGCTAGACAAACTAGAAAGCAGTTTGGCAGAAACCAAACATATTCCAGCAGCTCACATTGTATAGTTAGAAAATGGTAAAATAGATAGATGAGTTAGACATGAAGGGTAATACATGTAAATGAGGGAAGCATGGAAGAATGTGCCTGTCAGATCTATTGAATATGCAATGGATAATGAAAGAGTTAATGAGCAAAAAAAAAAGGCAAGTGATTATGGGAAATAAAATAGATACATGAAATTAATGCAAACTTGGAAGAAAAGCAGGAAACTGGGGGTAATGCAAAAGATTTTTCTAAGAGTTTATTTCTCAGATATATATATATATATATAGAGAGAGAGAGAGAGAGAGAGAGAGAGAGAGAGAGACACACACACACACACACACACACACACACACACACACACACACACACGGAACTGAGCCAAAGTTATCAAAATACAAGCCTTTCCCCAATTGATAAATTGTCAAAGATGATGAAAAGGACATTTTCAGAATAAGAAATCAGTTATCAATAATCACATAAAATGTTCTAAATCACTACAGATTAGAGAAAGACAGATATAATAACTCTTAAGGAACTACCTCATACCAGTCAAATGGGCTAATGTGACAGAAAAGGAAAATGACAGATGCTAGAAGAGTTGTATAAAATTCATTAATGCATTATTAGTGTATCTATGAACTAGCTCGATCATTCCAGAAAACAAGTTAGAACTAGGTCCAAAGGGCCATCAAACTCTGTATCAACTTTGATCCAATAATAGTACTATTAGATTTTTGTACTATAATGAAATAAAAGGGGGGAAAAGATCTATTTGCAGAATATATATATATATATATATATATATATATATATATATAATACCTTTTTGTGATGATAAAGTTTAGAAAATCAAGGAAATGTCCATCATTTGAGGAATGAGTGAATAAGTTGCGCATGTTATTTTGATAGAATACTATTGTGTTATAAGAAATATCAAACAGGAGAGTTTAGCAAAAACCCAAGAATACTTACATGTACTGATGTAAAATGAAGTGAGCAGAAGCAGGAGAAATACAATTACAGCAATACTATAAAGATAGTTAATTGTGAAAGTTTTAGCTACTATGATCAAGAAAAATTATCCAAAATAAATTCAAAGAACCAATGATTAAAAAAGTAAAATATAAACTCCTTAAATTCAGGAATTGTTTACTTGTTATCTTTCTTTTCATTACACTTAGTAGATTATACATGATATGTGCTTAAGAAAATAATGTTGAATTAAATGGGAGGTGCCCTAAAACTACATTCTCACTTTCCCCATCCCTTCATCTATGAATTCTGTACATGGTCACCAAATTTACATATCTGCTTTTAGTCTCTCCCTTGAGTTGAGCTCATAGATCTTGTATAAATATATACATAGACCTTGAAAAACATTTCAAACTATATGTCCTTTAGGAATCCCATATTTAATGTGTCCAAAGCAGAATTCAATTTTCCCACCTTAACCATCCCATGTTCTCCACTTTTCTAATAATAGTGATGGTGTCATTGTCCTAGTCATCCAGTCTTACAACCTGATATCATCCTCTATCTATGCTATTGCAATCACCTCTTGCTTGGTTTTCTCATCTCAGTGTCTCCCCACTCTACTTAACTGTCAAATTGATATTTTTAAAGAGAAGGTCTGAAAAAAGCAACTTTATTCTATACACAGGAACAGCTAGGTGGAACAATAGATAAGAATGTCTGGAATCAGGAAGACCTGAGTTCAAATCTTAGCTCTTACACTAGCTGTAGACTCTGGGCAAGTCATTTAAATACTGTTTGACGCAGTTTACTCATCTATAAAATGAACTAGAGAAGGAAATGATAAATCATTATTGTATTCTTGCCAAGAAAAACTTAAAAGGGGTCCCAAAGTGAAATATGACTGAAAATTATAAACCAATAATAAATTTTATTCACACAATGGATTCATTTTAGCTCTAAGATTACACATAAAATCCTTTGTTGGGCACCCAAAGTCCTTTTAACCTAGTTGCCTCCTATTTACCAGGCTTATTATATATTTCTCCTCTCCAAGTATTTTGCAATTTGGTGATTCTCACTTCCTTGCTATTCCTCCCACAGCTCATGAATGAATGAATGAATTTTCATTGGCTTCTCCCTATGCCTAAGGCTCTCTTTTTCACAAAAATGCTTCCTGTCTCTTCTGGTTTCCTTTAGTTTACAGTTAAAAGCTGACTTTTAAAAATAAACCTTTCCCATTTCTTCTTGATGTTATTGCCTTCTCTTTTATGTCAATCACCAATTTATCCTTTGCATGTCTTGTTTGTTCATGTTGTCTTCTAGGCTATAAGATCCTTGAGAGTAGGGCCAGTTTATATTTTGTTTGCTTAATTTGTATCCCCAGTACTTATAAGAGTGCTAATAAATTACAGGAATTTAATGTTTGTTTTCTTGATTTTATTCACTATGCGGTACATTTCATTAATTTTTAAAAGTTTAATAATAAGATCTCAATTAATGGTAAAGGCCTTTCTTCTGATATTATCTCCAATTTTTCTCCATTACATTTTGAGCTCCTTGAGGAAAGGGACTGTTTTTGTATGTCTTTGTATCTTTAGCACTTAACACAGTTCCCAGTACATAATAAGGCCTTAATTAACTTGTCTTGCAGCCAAAAAAGGGAAGAGTCTATGATATTGCTGAGTATTTTCTTGAGTACCCTGAAATTGTAAAATGGATAAAAAAAAGAGGAAGCACAGGCTTAAGAATCATAATGTGTCTGAGTAAAGGACAGGATGACTGACAGCAGTTCTGGTTGTTAATTTCTTCTTCTTCTTCAATGAAGAAATTAAGTCACAAAATGTTCTGTGGTCCAATTAGTTGCAGAATCCTAATTTTAAAGTAACATTTCCTTGCTAATTTCCTCAAGATGATTATGATATCAGGAAAATAATGAATTCTAGCCAAGATTAACCTAGATTTGACAACCTCAGCTCATTTTACTTTCTGAATTTCACAATGAGATTTTATTTTCAAACAATCTTGTCAAAGCAATGTTTTCTTATAACCACATTTCCACTTAAAATGATAGAAAGACTCTAAATTCAGTGATCTGTAAAATTAGAAGCAAATTTCCTGATTTACAAGCAATGATTTATTTTAAAGCAATGCTTAAAAATCTTTAATATTTAAATATGCTAATGTTTAAAAATGAAGATGGCCTATTTCTAAGGGTATTTTTCCACTTACTTTAACAATAATTTGTATATCAAACTCTGAAATGGCAGAGTTTATTATCTTAAATTGCTAAGATTAGGACTGATATTTGGGATTAGAAAGGTTATTATGTTTCTGACCATTTTTGATTGTTTGGAAAGTCAATCTTTATTAGAAATAAACACTTTTTCTGACAGCTAAACATTACTTTTAAAAAAGAAGCAGCATAGTTTTAGCATTTTAAAGATAGCAAGAATAATATTATTTCAAATTTATAAACATTCCAGAATTTGCTCTACATGAGACATTAAGTCAAAAAATAGGGGGGAAATGAATGAAATTCTTTTACTTCCTTAATTGCTTCTCCCCCCTTTTTAGCTATTAAATGTCTCTCCCTCTCTAAAACAGAGTCTCTGTTTTTGTTTGTTTGTTTGTATGTTTGTGTTTGTGTATGTGTGTGTGTGTGTGTGTGTGTGTGTGTGTGTGTGTGTGTGTGTAAGGAGTAGACAGAGTGTTGGACTTGAAGGGTAGGAAAATAAGAGTTCAAATCCTTTTGGCCCTTAGGGAAGTCACTTAACTTCTATCTGAATCACTTCTCTAATTTATACAGTAAGGATAATAAAAGTAGTAAAAATCTTATAAGGTTGCAAGCATCAAATGAGATGAAATATGATAATCTTAAAAAATTATATAAATGCTAGATATTGTGTTCTTATATCCTGTAATTTCTCCCTCAGTAGAATGTAAACTTGAAGCAAGGACTGTTTTTTTCCTCATAGTCTTAAAATAAAAATAATGCTTGCATCTGCTTTTTTAATGGGGTCTATGGCAGTCTGATGAAGTTTGATGGATAGCTTCTCTGAAATCAATCTCTCTCTTCAAGACTTCCCTGACTTCCTTCAAGTGTAAAGCAAAGTTCCACCTTTTTCAAGAAAGTTTTTTATTTAGTTTTGGTTAATATTAATGATTTTCACCTGTTGAATATCTTTGATCTCACACACACACAAACACAGAAATATACATTGAGGTTGTACAAAATTGTTTTCTTGTTATCTTCTCATCTATTAGGTTACTAACCCTTTGAAATTAGGGATGGCCTTTTTTTTTTTTTTAGTTTTTGTTTTTGAGGCAAATGGGGTTAAGTGGCTTGCCCAAGGCCACACAGCTAGGTAAATATTAAGTGTCTGAGACTGGATTTAAACCCAGGTTCTCTTGACTCCAGAACTGGTGCCTTATCCACTGTGCCATCTAGCTGCCCCAGGGATGGACTTTCTAAAAAAATTTGTTGAATTTTTTTACCTTCTTTCCCCCCCCTTCATAAATAAATATATATATATATATATATATATATATATATATATATATACATATATATGCAAAGATATACGTGTATAAATACATATTTAATCTTTAGCACATTTCCTGGTGAATTACAGTCACTTAAAATATTTATCTAACTGAACTGAAAGAAACTTTCCAAGCTTCCTTAAGAATTGAGTGCAATCTAGGGGCAGCTAGGTGGCGCAGTGAATAGAGCACTGGCCCTGAGTTCAAATCCGACCTCAGACACTTAATAATTACCTAGCTGTGTGGCCTTGGACAAGCCACTTAACCCCACTGCCTTGCAAAAACTAAAAAAAAAAAAAAGAATTGAGTGCAATCTTGAAGAAACACTATAGGTTCATAATCCATTTTTAAGAGTGATGCTTCAGACTTCCAGAGTGTAATGAAGACGGCAGTACAAGCTAGCATGCTACCAGAATTTTCCCTAACACATTAAATGCAGCCTCTACATAGTCATTAAAGCTACAAATCTCCTTAGAAAAAGACAGCTAGACATCATGGAGCAACTTCAGTGAAGGTCTCTCTCTTTGACAGAAAAGGGGAAGTAAGCCAGTTTGTCAGAAGATGGGGAAAGCCAGTTAGAGGTACCCAATTGTAGTGCAGCCCGTGTTCTGACAGCTAGGTAGCAGGCTCATCCCCAGACAAAGTCTGAAGACTGGGAACATTGGGGCAATAGACAGGGTTGGGTTGGGAACAAACTAGTACATAGGCTGAACCTGGATATAAAGGAGGAAACAACCTCTGCTAAAGCAAAACCTGGGTTGCATAGGCAACATTTTAGCAAATAATCAGTCAGGGATTAGATCCCAGCCCCAGTACAAAAGGCTCAGGATTATACTTCCCAGAAGTAGAGTTTAACAATCAAAATCAGCAAAAGAACAAAACTTGAGCTAACCTACAAAAGCTACTATTCAGACAGAGATTGATAAAAACAACATCTCAGAAGAAGAAAGCAGTGACAAATTACTTATATCAGAAGTCTCAAAGGAGTTTATGAATTGGATTCAAATCTAAAATCTCATGGAAGAGCTTAGAAAAGATATTTAAAAAGCAAAAAAGAGAGGAAAAAGAAAAATGGAAAAAAGAAATGAGAGCCATGGTGGAAAAATTATGAAAAACTGACCAAAATCAACTCCTTTAAAAGTAAAAATAATCAAAAGGACAAAATTGCAAATTATCAAAATTAAAATCAACCAACTGGAAAAGTAATGCAACTCAGCAAAAAAGTAAAAATAAACAAATGGAAAAGGAAACACAAAAGTTAATGAAGAAAATAAAACTCTAAAAATTAGAATTGGACAAACAGAAACTAATGAATCTATGAGACACCAAAAATCCATCATACAATAGCAAACGGTATTGAAGAAAATATAAAGTTCCAAAAGGTACTGTCCTAAAAAAAGGAAAAACAAATGATCTGGAAAATAGATCCTGAAGAGATAGTTTATGGAATTATTCCAAAAAGCTAGATCAAAAAAACTGGGGGGGGCTGGAAAATATCTGTCAGGAAATTATCATGGAAAACTGTCCTACTAATATACTAGACCAGGAAGCTAAAATAGTACCTGAAAGTATAAAAAGAACACCTCCAGAAAGACACCCCAGGATAAAATCTCCAAGGACTATCATAGCCAAATTCCAGAATTCTCAGTTAAGGAAAAAATAGTGTAAGCAGCCAAGAAGAAACAATTTAAGACAAAAGAAGCACAATCAGCTTCAATATCAAAGGATTGGAGGGCCTGGAACATATTTTGGAGGGTAAAGGACCTTGAACTTCAACCAAGAATTTGCTACCCTGGAAAATTAAGCATATTCTGTTAGGAGGAAAAGATAGATTTTCAGTGAAATTGAGGACTTCCAGAATTTTTTGATAAAAAGACCAGAACTAAACAGAAAATTAAATCTTCAAATAAAAGACTCAAGTGATACATGAAAAGGGAAATATAAAGGGGAAACAACCAAATACTACTCAAGAACATTAGATTGTATACATCTTCACAAGGGAAGATAAGGATTGTAACTCTGGAGAATTATAGTTCTTTTAGGACAGCTAAAGTTGAATACAATTGAAGGAATTGTACTTAGAGGATATGGGTATGGTTGCTTCTTGTCCTTAGTTACCAAAGAAGTCCAAAATGGCAACATTATTTTTGAGACAAATTACAGTGTGTTTGACTGTGCTTGTTCAGACATACAATGCTCTACAACAGATCAGGCAAAAATAGTTCAGGGGAATGAACACCTGGGGAGTTTACTCAAAACTAATACATCTCATATTTCCTTTAAACTACATTAATTCTGCCTTGCTTATAGAGTTCAACTCTTCCTCTGCTAAGAACACCCTATAACAGGTTGATCTAGTGCCAGTGTCTCCCATACCCTATAATCAATTTTAAATTACTTTAAGAGAGAGACTTTCAGTGTCTCATAGGCTCTCCATATATAATTAAATTAGAAATAACTCTACTAGATATCTTGGTTAAAGAGAGTTGCGGTACAAAGGCGATAGAGGGTAGGAGAGTTTGTAGAAGGATTGGTTGTAAAGAGATCATGAAGTGATAATACTTTAATTAACAATGATTTCAATGCCATGATTGGGGTTACTCAAGGGACAGAGGGAGTGTACCCAATGCTTTGTTTGAGGGGATTATAGGACAGTAGTTGAAGTATTTTAGAGAAAGAGGGAGTGAGAATGAAGATGAAAACATCATAAAGAAATTTTTGCTTTGCTTGATATTTAGGTTACAATTGGAGGAAGCAGGCTGGGGGAGGCAGGGGGTATAAATGGTTTATGATTTGTCTTGGTTTTGCATGATGCTTTAGTTCAAGAGGATTGTGTCCACTTGAAAAGAGGATAAGGAATAATGTGCTTAAAATTTTATGTGATTTATGTCTCTTGAGAAGTGTATTTCTAATGAGACAGAAGAGGGGAGGGTACTTAGTGATTATGAGGCAATTTTGCTTATCAATGAATCAAACAATCAATCAATCAGTCTTGAAGATCAGTACTTCTAACAAGACAGATAAAGGCAGTATATTTTGGCAAAGAAGACTGAAGTACAAGACAGGGTTAAAACAATAAAAAATATAAAAAGAAGGACTTTACAAGGACACAGCTAGGCATCACTAGATAAATAACATCAGGTGAAGAGGCACAAAGACCTATTAAAGTAGAGAGAAAGAAGGGAGTGTGTGAACAGTGAGTAAATTGACTTAATAGATTTGGTCCAGAGATGGGAAAACATACAATCCCAAGTGACTTTAAAAATCTATCCGACCCTACATGGAAGTGAATGGGGAAAGGAAAGAAAGAGGAAGAAGGAACTGATAAAAGGGAAGGTGAAGGTAAAAGTGAAAGTAAAGTTAAAGGTAAAAAATTTTTAAAAAGTTAAAGGGGAAAGGGAACAAAACATTGATGAGGAGGAATAAGAGGAAAGGAAAGACAAAAATAAAAATGGGGAAACATAGCATGGAAGGAAAGACCAAATTAGTAATCTTTACTGTAAATGTGAATGGCATGAACTCTTCCACAAAGCAGAAGCAGATAGCATCATGGATTAAAGAATCCTATAATATGTTATTTACAAGAAACACATTTGAAGCAGAGAGATATTCACAGGGTAAAGATAAAAGTCTGGAGTTGAATATATACTTCAGAGGAAGTAAATTTTAAAAAAGCAAGTGTAGCAATACTGATCCCAGACAAAGCAAAAGTAAAAATATAGCTCATTAAAGGGATAAGTAAGGAAACTACATTTTCTTAAAAGGCATCATAGACAATGAAGTTATATCATTGTTAATCATATATACATCAAATGGCATAGCATTCAGATTCTTAGAGGAGAAGCTGAATGAATTATAAGGAGAAAGAGACAGAAAAACTTTTATAATGAGGGGCCTAAGCTTCCCTCTCTTAGAATTAAATAAATCTAATCACAAAATAAACAATAAAGATAGTAAGAAGGTGAATAAAATCTTAGAATGTGAATAGAAAAGAATATCCCTTTTTCTCTGCACTACATGGCATCTAACCCAAAATTGATCATGTACTAGGGCACAAAAACTTTGCAATCAAATGCAGAAAGGCAGAAATAATAAATACATATTATTGCATTGTGATGTAATAAAAATTTTATGTGAAAAAAGGGTCATGGAAAGATGACCAAAAAATGAAAACTAAATACTTTTCTTATGAAGAATGAATGGCTCAAACAACCAATCATAGAAATAATCATTTCACCCAAAAAAAGGATAGCGAGGCATTATACCAAAATTTATGGGATGCAGGCAAAGCAATTTTAGGGGAAATTTCATATTTCCAAATACTTATATGAATAGAATAGAGAAAGAGATCAAAGAACCGGGTATACAACTAAAAAAATCTAGAACAAAAACAAGTTAAATATCCCCAATTAAATACCCAATTAGAAATTCTGAAAATAAAGGGAGTGATTAATAAATGTGATAGCAAGGAAACAATTGACCTAATAAATAAAATTTAGAGTTGGTTTTATGAAAGAAAACAATAAAATAGATAAATATTTGGTTAATCTGTTTGAAAAAAGAAAGAAGAAAATCAATATCAAAAATTATCAATATCAAAAATTGAAAGGGTACACTCATCACCAATGAGGAGGAAATTAAAGGAATAATTCAAAAATTTGATAAGCTGTGGGAAATGGATGAATATTTACAGAAATACAAACTGCCCAATTAACAGATAAATAAATAAATAAGATATGTAAAAAAAAAATTTCAGAAAAAAAGAAGTTAAAGAAACTATCAATAAACTCCCTAAGAAAAATGCTCCAGATCCAGATAGATTATAAGAGAATTCTACCAACCATTTAATGAAGAATTAATTCCAATATCACATAAATTATTTTTAAAAATAGGAGAAGGGGTTCTGTCAAATTGCTTTTATGACACCAATATGATGCTGATACCTAAACCAGGAAGAACCAAAACAAAGAAAATTATAGACCAATCTCCCTAATGAACAATTATGTAAAAATCTTAAAATTTTAGCAAAGAGATTACAGAAATCATTACTTCGGATAATCCATGATGAACAGTTAGGATTTATAGCTGGTAGGCAGGGATGGTTCAACATTAGAAATTGAACAAATCAATAACAATAACAAAACCAACAAAAATCACATGATTATTTCAACAGAAGCTGGAAAAGTCTTTGATAAAATACATCTATTTCTATTAAAAACACTAGAAAGTTTAGCAATAAATGAAGTTTTTCTTTAAATAATAAATCGTTTCTATCTAAAACCGTTGACAAATATTATATGTAATGGGAATAAACTCAGCATTTACAATAAAATCAGGGGTGAAAAAAGAATGCTGATTATCACATTACAATTCAATCTACTATTAGTAATGTTAGCTTTGGCAATGAGAAAAAAAATTGAAGGAATTAGAAATGGCAATGAGGAATCAAAACTTTTACTCTTTGCAGATGATATAATGATATATTTAGAGGAAACTGAGAACATCTCAAAAACTACTTGAAACAACAAAGTCAGTAAAGTAGGATATAAAATAAATTCACATAAATGATCAACATTTTTATATATGAAAAAACAAAGCCAAAGAGCAAGAGAAACAAAGGGAAATTCCATTTAAAGTAACTGCAGACAACATCCAATACTTGGGAATCTACCTCCCAAGAGAAACCCAGAATCTGTTTGAGCATAATTACAAAGTAATTTTCACACAAATAAAGTCAGATCTAAACATTTAGAAAAATATCAATTGCTCATGGTTAGATCAATCTAAATATAATAAAAATCACAGTTCTACCCAAATTAAATAATTGTTTAGTGCCATGCCAATACATATTTAGTTTCAACCAAATTCCCAATAAATATTTTACCAAGCTAGAAAAAAAAAACAGTAACAAAATTCACATGGAGCAGCAAAAGGTCAAGAATATCAAGGGAACTGATGAAAAAAATAAAGCAGACTTGCTTTATCAGATACAAAACTATACTATAAAAATAGCAGTCATCAAAAATGTGTGGTTAAGAAACAAAGTGGTTTAGCATGACATCAAAAGAAACAATAGTAAATGACTACAGTAATCTACTTTTTGGCAAACCCAAAGACATTAGCTTTCTTCTGTAATAAAAACTCACTATTAGAAAAAAAAATTGTTGAGAAAACTGGAAAAGAGTAGTGCAAATACTAGACAAAGACCCACATCTCATACCCTATACCAAAATAAGATCAAAATGGTTTTAGAATTGAAACATGATAGGTAATACCATAGACTAATAAATATATCAAGAATTACTCTATAGGGGTAGCTAGGTGGCTCAGTGGATAGAGCACCAACCCTAGAGTCAGGAGGACCTGTTTCAAATTTGGACTTAGACACTTAATAATTGCCCTTGGGCAAGTTATTTAACTCCATTGCCTTAAATAAATAAAATTTTAAAAAATAAAAAAATACTCTATCAGTCAAATCTATGAAAAGAGGAGAAATTTATGACCAAACAAGCAATAGAGTACATTATAAATTGCAAAATGGATGATTTTGACTAGTAAATTAAAATTTTGCACTAATAAAACCAATGTAGTCAAGATTAGAATGAAAACAGAAAGCTGGGAAACAATTTTCATAGCTAGTGTTCTGATAAAGTTCTCATTTTAAAATAAATAGAGAATTGAATCAAATTTATAAGATTACAAGTTATTCCTCAATTGATAAATGGTCAAGAAATGACTAAATGAAGAAATAGTTTTAAAAATTAAGAAATTAAGGTTATATATGATAGTTTGAGAAAATGCTCCAAATCATTACTGATTAGAAAAATGCATATTAAAACAAATATGAGGTACCAACCTACACCTATCAGATAGGCTAAAACAATTTTTAAAAAAAGGAAATTGATCAATGTTGGAGCAGTTGTGGGAGGATTGAGACACTGTTGGTAGAGTTGTGAACTGATCCAACCATTCTGGAGAGCAACATGGAACTATATCCAAAGAGAAATTAAATTGACCATATACCCTTTGATGCAGCAAAAGTTTCACATATTCCAAAATATTCCTAGCAACACTTTTTATATTGACAAAGAATTGGAAATTGAGGGAGCCCATCAGTTGAGGAAATGCTGAATCATTTATGGCATATGAATGTTTATATAAGAAACCATAAATGATTGCATTCCTGAGAAGCATGGAAAAAATTCATAAGAACTAATGTTAAGTGAAGGGAGATGGCCTATAGAACATTATATACATGAATATCAACATTGTGATTTGATCAACCTTGATAGATGCATGAATGAAAACTCTGTTCACTACTTTAAAATTTCTCATGTTTTTCTTTCCTAACACATGGGTTTTCTTACTTTTCCCTTAGTCCTAATTCCTCACACAGAAAATGACTAATTTGTAAACATGTTAAAAACAAATGTAGGGGCGACTAGGTGGCACAGTGAATAGAGCACCAGCCTTGGAGTCAGGAGTACCTGGGTTCAAATCCAACCTCAGACACTTAATAACTACCTAGCCGTGTGGCTTTGGGAAAGCCACTTAACCCCATTGCCTTGAAAAAAAAATCTTAAAAAAAAGAGATAAAAAAACAAATGTATATGTACAATATTCACTGACTTTTCACCTTGAGGGGATGTAGGTGGGAAGGGTAGAGTGGAAGAAGATTATGTATTTTACAAATATGCCTATACATGTGAATGAATGTTGAAAAACTTTTATAACATGTCATTGTAAAAATAAAATGAAATACTAATTGTGAAAAAAAGCCCTAATATCCTAGAACAAGACAAAAAAGTCTTTGAAAGAGACTACAGAATAAAAACCTAAAGGAATATTGTCAAATTTCCGAATTACCAGCTAAAGGAGAAAATACCATAAGTAACAAAAAGGATCAGAGGCCTTGTCATATGATATTCTGGAGAACAAAGGACCTTGGATTACAACTAAGAATTATTTCTTCTGCAAGATTCAGTTTATTCTTTCAGGGGAAATGATGAATTTTCAATGAAACATTAGACTTCCAAAGTTTTCTAATCAAAAGAGCAGAACTGACTAGAAAATTTAATCCTCGCTCCCAACAAAATACAAAATTCAAGAGATTGGGAGTAGCTAGGTGGTGCATTGGATAGAGCACTGGTCCTGGACTCAGGAGGACTTGAGTTCAACTATGACCTCAGACACTTAATAATTACCTAGTTGTGTGACCTTGGGCAAGTCATTTAACCCCATTGCCTTGCAAAAAAATCCAAAAAAAAATTGGAAAAACATCATTTGCTCAAGGTTAAGATGAGCAAAAATAAGAAAAAAAATGCCAATTCTTCCCAAATTAAATTACTTATTCAGTGACGGACCAATTAAACTACAAAATCTATTTACAGAACTAGAAAAAATAATAACAAAAATTCATCTGGAGCAAAAGGTCAAGAATATCAAGGAAATTATAGAAAAAAAGGCAAAAGATGGTGGCCTAGCTGTACTCAGATCTAAAATTATATTTTAAAGTATCAATCATCAAAACTTCTTGGTACTTGTTAAGAAATAAAGTAATGGATCAGTGGATTAGAGGAGGTACAAAAAAAACAGTAGAAAATTACTATATTAATCTACTGCTCTACAAAACCAAAGATTCTACCTTCTGGTCTATGAACTCTCTATATGACAAAAACTTCTGGGAAAACTGGAAAATATAATGTAAAAACTAGGCATAGACTCACAATTCACATCCTAGGCAAAATATCAAGATGCATAGAGGATTTTATTATTAAGGGTGATACCATATACCAATCAAGAAAACAAGAAATACTCTTATCTGTCAGATCTAAGGAGAAGGAAGAAATTCCATCTTCACATAGAAGATGAAATTTAAAAAATATTATAAATTGCAAAATCGTTGATTTTGACTACATTAAATGAAAAAGGGGTTTGTACTAATAAAACCAATGCAGTCAATATTAGAAGCAAAAGAGAGTTGGGAAAAATTTTTATGGCTAGTGTTCCTCATAAAGGACACATTTCTAAAATATACAGAGAACTGAATCAAATTTATAAGATTTTAAGCCATTTCCCAACTGATAAATGATCAAAGGATATGAATAAGCAGTTTTCAGAAGAAGAAATTAACTATTTATAGTCAGATGAAAAACTGCTCCAAATTATTGCTGATTAGAAAAATGTAAATTAAACAGTTCTGAGGTACCACCCCATACCTATCAGATTGGTTAAGATGACAAAAAAGACAAAATGGTCAAAGTTGGAGAGGATGTGGGAAAACTGGAACATTAATGCACTGTTGGTGACATTGTGGACTGATCTAGTCATTCTGGAGAGAAATTTGAAACTATGTCCAAAGTGCAATAAATCTGATCATATCATTTGATCTATCAATACCAATACTAGGTCTATATGTCAAAGAAAACAAAAAATTTTCCTAGTCATACATGTCCAAAAATATTAAAGCAACTTTTTGTAGTGGCAAAGAATTGTCAATTGAGGGTATACGCATCAATTTAGGAATGACTGAACCTTGTCATGGCATATGACTGTTATGGAGTACTATTGTTTTAGAAGAAATCGCCAATGACAGAACTTTAGAGAAACATGGAAAGACTTGCAAGAATAGATGCTGAGTGAAGGGCACAGAACCAAGAAATTATTATACCCATTAATAACAATATTGTGAGATGATCAACTATGATGCATGCAGCTCCTCTCAGCAGCTCAGAAATCAAGGATAAACTTGAGAGGAAACTCTGAGCTAAGATATTGATTTAGAGTCATCCATGGTGGGGGGAGGACTGAAGTCTGAATGCAGAGCAAAGCATAATATGTTTACTTTTTAAAAAAACTTTTATGCTTTTCTTTTTTCTCTCATGTTCTTTTTTAAAACTTTCCCTTAGTTCTAACCTCCTCTTTCACAATATGAATAATTTGTAAATATTTTAAACACAAATGTAAATATATAACTTTTAACAGACTGTTTGCCAGCATAGGGAGGGGGATGGGAAGGAAGAGTGGTAGATGAATTTGCAAATGAATGAATCTTGAAATATTATCATTGCATATAATTAGAAAAATAAGATTAAATTTCAATTAAAAAAGAAATGTAATTTTTATTGTTACAATATGATAGTCAAGAAAATCTTTCTTAGACTTGGATATGTAATATCACAGTCCTCAAAAACATCAGGGACTCAAGTACACTTAGGAAACATTGCAATACTTTAAGATTCCAAGATATCCCCAAACCTAACAATTTAACCCAAAGGATCTCCTTGAGATTCTGTATAGTTGTAAATTTTAGACTATTACAATTTTCAAAGAATCACATTTTAAGTTGAATCAAAGGATAATGGAGTCATCCCATGGGCTCATGTAAGTTACATAGACTATCAGTCAGTTAATTGATAAATCTTTACTAAATACATA
The DNA here is from genome assembly GCF_037893015.1 of Macrotis lagotis. Lineage (NCBI taxonomy): Eukaryota > Metazoa > Chordata > Mammalia > Peramelemorphia > Peramelidae > Macrotis > Macrotis lagotis. The sequence goes on from NC_133665.1 coordinate 73,746,577, forward strand.
CCATATAACAGTTACTAAAAATACTAAGTACTGAATATATAAATAAAAATAAAAGATACCCTCTGCTCTCAAGGCATTCAATGTATTAGAGGAAAATCAGATAAACAAATATATGCAAACAATTTGTATCCATGATAAATAAGAAAAAAAAATCAGAGGGGAGGCACAAGACGAGAATTTCTATGTAAAAATAAAAAAAAAGAAAGACTTCCTATAGAAGATGGAATTTTATTTGGGACAATAATGAAACCAGATAGGCCATTAGGCAGAGATGAGAATTAAGAACATTCTAGGCATGGGTAACAGACACAGAAAATATCAGTTGAACTAAGGTGTGATTTATTTGAGGAAAAGAAGGAAATTTGTATGAATGGATCAAATAGAATGTAGTAGGGAATAAGATGAAAGAAAACTGGAAAGTTGGGTGTGATAATGGGCTAGATTATTTTAAAAAAATGTTTTGACTGCCAAAGAGGATTTTGAAATGTTAATATTGGAGACTACAGGCAACCACAAGAGATTATCAAGTTGGGGCACAAGTGGTCCTATGCTTTAGGAAAATCACTTTGGGTGGAGCCAAGATTTTCAATTAGAGGCAATCGCACACCTGTAATCTCTCAAAATCCAAACAATTTTAAAGCATCAAATAAAATTTTGGAGTGACAGAATCAAGAAAATAATCAGTGTGAGACATTTTTCTAGTTTAAGAAAACTTAAATGATTGTCAGAGTTTCACTGAGGTGAAAGCGTGAATGGAACCCATATACCTAGCAGCGGAAGCAGCAAAATGCAGCAGCAACAGCAACTTTGAGAGCTCTCGGTCCTCAGTAAGGCAACAAGACAAGTGATCAGAAAGAGATTATGGAAGACCCTTCACTGGAACAGGGTACAACTAATGCTGATTGGCAATCCTATTGACTATACTCAGTTATGGGACACAGATCCAGAGTAAAGAGAAGCACTATTTGTTAGTATAAGTTAAGTACAAATTTTTTATTAGTTACAGTAACAAAGAAAAGAGTAGCATGCTTATGATTGCAGGGAAATATGGGCTCTTTCAGGGTGGAGGTCAGAGTACAGACAAGGAGAGCAATGACCATACCTTTCATAATATCGTGCCACCTTGCAAAGTTCAAAAGCATTTTAGACACCCAGAACTAGCTCTGTAAACAGTAGCAAGAAAAAGTCTGAAGCTTGGGAAAGTACAACCATACCTCCAGGTGACAGAGCCCAACTTTCATGTAAAAATCATGGTAAAAAATTTATATGCAAACAAAACAACAATTAAAATAATTTGACCATAAAAAAACTGCTATGGTGGCAGGGAACACAAGACATAAACTCAGTGAAAGAGAAAAAAATTCAAATACCGTGGAACAATAGTCAAGATCACAAACAAGTTAATATGTTCCACATAAAAAAATATGATATTCCAAACAGGAAAGGAGTTAGAATAATAACCAAGAATAACCTACTCAGTAAAACTGAGTGTAATCCTTTAAGGGAAACAGGAAAAGCATGTTCTCAGTTAAATGGAGGATGGACTGGATTGGGAGAGACTTAAATCAGGCACACCCACCACAAGACAATTGTAGTTTCTAAGTATGATTTGGAGAGGGCTTACAACAGATGATAGTAATATCATGTGAGAGAAAGGGGCATTTTCAATAAATATTCTAAAGAAGGAATCAGGGCGGCTAGGTGGCACAGTGGATAGAGCATCGACCTTGGAGTCAGGAGTACCTGGGTTCAAATCTGGTCTCAGACACTTAATAATTACCTAGCTGTGTGGCCTTGGCCAAGCCACTTAAGCCCCCTACTACTGTTTGCCTTGCAAAAACTTAAAAAAAAGGAATCACCAGCAGAGATGGCAATTTAATTCATGGGAACTGATGAAATCATCAAATGAAGTAGTATAGAGGTAGAAGAAAAGTAAGCTTGGGACAGCTTCCTGTGACAGCATCCTGTGGTACAGTATTATCAAAAAACATCATTAACAAGGACCCTACAAAAAAGTCAGGAATATTATAATAATCAGCTGGAGAAACAAGAGAGAGTAGTATTCCAAAAATCCATAGAGAAGAGATTATCAACTGTGTCAAAAATTACAAAGAAGTCTAAGGGAAAGAGGATTCGGAAGGAAAACATTGGATTTGACAATTAAGAGATCATTGATAACTTTAAAGAACAGTTTTGATGGAATTATAAGATCAGAAACTGGATTCTAAAGATGAGAATGAGAGGAGAGAAATTTAATGCATTATGTACTTGATTTTCAAAGAATTTAGTCACAAAGTATAGAAAAGTAATAGTGTAATATTTAATAGGTCAGGAAGGATCAAAAGAGGGATATTTGAGGATGAGGAAGATGTGAGCATGTTTGTAGATTATAGGGAAGGAAGAAGTAGATAGGGATAAGTGATAGAGTATGCTTAAAGAGGAGACAAAAATGTAGGATATGATAGGATCTCGTGCAATATTTTCAAATACAATCTATAAAACAGCTTAGATTTCATATGATTTGGAAAGGAGGGAGATTGTTCACCCAGTAAGAGAGTTGAAGAACAGATAGTCAACCACATAGCTGCAGGGATGTCTTCCATATCCAAAAAAGATCCACATGAAGGCCTGTCAAGAACTTATGGAATGGAAAAAATTATCAATGTGGGAGAGGTTGTGGGAAAATCGGGACATTAATGCATTGCTGGTGGAGTTGTGAACGGATCCAACCATTCTGCAGAGCAATATGGAACTAATTCCAAAGAGCAATAAAACCTTTCATACTCTTTGATCCAGATATTCCAATTCTAGGTTTATATCCAGTTGGGAAAAATTCTTCATGTTCCAAAATACTGATAGAAACTCTTTTTTTGGTAGTGGCAAATAATTGGAAATTGAGGGAATGCCTATCAATTGTGGAATGGCTAAACAAATTAATGATTCATGAAACTATGGAATATTATTGTTCTATGAGAAACCATACATGGTTGGACTCTAGAGAAGCATGGAATGAGCTATAGGATCTGATGCTAAGCAAAGGGAGTGGAGAACAATGTACACATCAACAAAAACATTTTGAGATGATCAACCTTGATGGAAGCAGCTCCTTTCAGCAGTTCAGAGAGTTAGGACAACCATATTAGACTAGCTATGGACAATGTTATCCCCATCCAGAGGAAAACAAAACAAAACAAGAAAAGAAAAGAAAAATCAACTCTTCAGAATCTGATGAACACTTCATTAAAGTTATTCCTTATGTATCTCTTTCCCTTAATCCTAATTCCTCAGAATTGAAAATGACTAATAAGTAAACATATATATCCAAAATGTGTATGTACAATGCTAACCTGACAGTTCACTACTGAGGGGATAGGAAGGGAGGGTGGAAGGAAATTTTGTAACTTAAAAATATACATGTGCATATGGATGAAAATAAATAAATAAATGTTTTTTTTTTAAAGTTTATGGAAAAACATGGCCAGGAGACATATCAATTGAAGTAATGGATAGAATACAATATGCAGCAATAGAAAGATTACTCAAAAAACTATGATCATTTCAATATACAAATGACAGAAAAGGAAAAGTATCTGAACATTGTGTTTCTTGTTGAGTGTATATGAAATTTAATATGATAATACCTAAATAGCACTCTCTCTCTATGGAGGCTAATATTTTCATATCATCTGAATGAACTATAAATATAAAAAATAATATTAAATTACATATTTTCAAAGTGCCTCATTTTCCCTTAAGTTCAGGAAGGAACAAATAATTATCATTTTTTGAATAAAATTCAACATGAATTTATTAAATACCTATCATGTGCAAGGCATTGTACTATGTTGAAGATAAAGATAATGATTTTTAAAAAAGAAAACTGTTCTCAAGGAGATAATATTAATGGGGAAAAATACTTTTATCACATTGAAAAGGATTCTTTGGGGAGAATTACATCTTCCATTTCTATTTGAAAAACATTTTTATATATAAGAAAAAAGAAAGAAGTCATATACAAGTTATGGCTATTATAAAAGAGTTGTTTAAAAAAAGAGTCTAAAATAGCATTTCTTCTTTCAATATTTCCCTATAGAAATCATTTTTTTGCTATTCTCTTAACTTGGTAGGTCTCATAGTTTTCTAAATAATAGCATAGTATTAAGACAACTGGTTTAAGAGGCATTATATTTAAAAATAACATGACTGAAAGTAATCAAACCTAAAAACAGCATGCTACCACATGTCTTCTCCCACTGTCTACCCATGTGACCTTTTCTCACTTTGATATCTCTTTTAATCAAACCATCTGAAAGGAAGAGAACACCATATGAGGTAGTGAGAGATTACTTCCTCTCTCCTTGCATCTTTAGTCTCCTTGAGGAAAATTAATCTCTTCTGTGGCATCCCTGTACAGCAAGCAAGTCATTTTAATAATAGAAAACTGCATGTCGAGTTTAGTAGTTGCCTTAATTAAAAGGTGATCACCAGAGGGTTGCTTTCCTATCGTGTTGTTGACTTACAAATGGAAAATAATTGGCACATGATAACCAGCAGAGGGATGCCACTCAGAACATGTTAGCTGTTGAAAAAGAATAGGTAATAACATGATGATATCGTTTATATTTATATAGGGGATACTTAATGTCTCTCTTCAGTTATTAGCATTCCACAGATAAGCAAAGACATTACCTTGAACTTTCTTCCTCATGATTATCCACTTTCTTTCTCTGACAATTGATGAGCTTGACAGTCTCGTTAAGCTGCCACATTCATAATTTGCAGAGCCCTAACTCCACCACCTGTGTAATAGCACAGTGATGGTATGCCACAAACCTGGTGTACATCTTAATGAAAATTTCTTTTTATAAGTCAACTTTCTAGCCCATAAAAATCTTGCAATTATTGTTAACCCTAGGCAAAACTGTGATGTTTTCTGTCCCTTCAGATTCCTTCTTTTGCATTTTTCTCACTTGACTACTTATATCTCCTCTTATCTCTAGAGTTTCTTGATTACTATTATTTCCATATTAATATCTCATGTCAAGACAGTCTAAAATTAATTATTACTCAAATATAAATGATAAACCAGTTCAAGGTATAAAGGTATAAATCTTAAAGGGTGATTTGTAGTTTAAAAGTTATTGAAGAATTAAACAATAGAAAATATGACTCTAACAGTGAAATTCTAGGCAAGTATTTCTGAAATTGGAGGATATGGTGCAATTCCCAATAGCCCTCAAATTAACTAACTTCAGTTCTTATTAAATTGATAAATAATAAAATGGAGTATTTTTTATCAAGATCTTACTATATATGAGGTACCATTAAGAATGTAGAGGCGGGCAGCTAGGTGGCACAGTGGATAGAACACCAGCCCTGGAATCAGGAGTACCTGAGTTCAAATCCTGTTCAGACACTTAATAATTACCTAGCTGTGTGGCCTTGGGCAAGCCACTTTACCCCATTGCCTTACAAAACTAAAAAAAATAAATTATAGAGGCAAGTTTAAGTAAGCAAAACAATTACTGACTTCAAAGAAAAAAAGAAGGGTAGGGAGGAGTCTGTACAGAGAATAATAGAACCCAAGGTTCTAGTGGGAAGCCTGTGGAAAGGAGGTCTACCTACTTGTACTGTGGTTCCTGATACAAGCAAGCAAGGATTCATGTACTCAATAATTGGGAAGAAGATAAACACATCACTATCCTTGAAGTCAGTTTCCTCCCAGAAACACTAAACATCAATTGATCCAGAATCTCAGAATTCCACAATTACAAAATTGCAAAATCTCAAATTAGGAAGGAAACTCTGAACTTCCATTTGAACAGTTAAATTTAAATTTTGTTTTACTTTTACTTTCATCTTCCCTTTTATTAGTTTTTCTTTCTCTTTCTTTAACAAAGGTAGGAAGTGGCCATCCAGCAATTATCTGAAGACTTCAAATGAAAGAGAATCGACTTCCTTAAAGTGATCTTGAGATAACATATATGACTTAGTCTTTTAATATATTTTATAACACTTAAATGTTTTGAATGATACAATGTATTATCTTTTATAAATTTAGTATCCTGAGAAAGGCTCCATCCAACTGGGAAAAGAGTTTAAGAATTTTTTTTAAAAGCATTTCAAAGAAATCTATTAACATTTTGCATAAATTTAATTGTAAGGCAATTTTTCTTTGTATCAAGTATAAATCTCCTTTTCTAATATTACCACTGAATTCTACTTCAACTCAGAAGTCAGACCTTTCTTCTACAAAATAGCCCTTTAAATATTTTACTAAAATAAATAATAATAGCAGGAAAAAGAACTAGCATTCATTCCCCAATTGATAAATGGTCAAAGGATTTGAATAGACAGTTTTCAAATGAAGAAATTAAAGCTATAAATAATCATATGAAAATTCTCCAAATCATTACTGATTAGAGAAATTAAATTAAATTATTATTAAATTAGTTTAAGAAATTAAAACAACGAGGTTTCATCTCACACCTATCAGACTGGTCAAGATGAGAAAAGGGAAAATGATCAATGTTGGAGAGATTGCGGGAGGATTGGGACATTGATGCAATGCTGGTGGAGTTGTGAACAGATCCAGCCTTTCTGGAGAGCAATATGGAACTATGTCCAAAGACCAATAAAACTGTTTTTACCCTTTGACCCAACAGTTCCAATTCTAGGTTTATATCTAGAAGAAATTATAAAAAAAGGAAAAAGTCCTACATGTTCCAAAATATTCATAGCAGCTCTTTTTGTAGTGGCAAAGAATTGGAAACTGAGGGAATGCTCATCATTTCAAGAATGGCTAAACAAGTTATGATACATGAATACTATGGAATACTATTGCTCTATAAGAAACCATAAAGGGTCAAACTCTAGAGAAGCATGGAATGACTTAAACAGGATTTGAATATCTGAGGCTGAATTTGAATTCAGGTCTTCCTGTCTCTAGGTTTGGTGCAATATTCACAGTTCTGTCTACTGCCCTGATAAATCTTCTCTTTTCTAGTTCCTTCAACAATCCCTTAATATAGGCCCTTGAAAATCCTACCATATTTGACAGAATACTTTCCTTCTTAAAGCTTGACCACTAAATCTAATTTTCCTGATCTTTAAAGAGAATATTGGTTGGGTTATCAACCTCATTTTTTATTTGTTTTGTTTATTTGTTTTTCTTCTGTAGTCTACCTTAAATAGTTCTGACCTGGAGACAAGTTTATTAAGGATAGCAAGATGTTCTTATTTTTATCTCCCCATTTATCTTGATTGTCAATTCTGCATTGGCCATTTCCCTTTTGTCCTCTCCAATCCAGAGATCATTCTCTTAAACAGATAAAGCACAAGCAGTAAGGGTTAATCACTCCTACTTTCTGTAAGAAGGGTGGATTATAGATTGGAGGCTTGAAAGAATCTCAGGTTCTGTTGTGTTCAATTTCCAAACTATACAAATGAAGAAGCTGAGTCCTACAAAGAAACTTACTTATTATCACAGAGGTATTAAGCAAGCAAAACAGTATTAAAATCCACGTCCTCTCACTTCATGGTTCCCTCTACTATACAAGATGGCATCTATTTTTGGATTTTCACTATCATCTGTTATCATGTCTTATTCAACTTGAACATATTCTCATATTCTTCCTTTTCTCCTACTCTTTTCTTTTATAAAAACATACATATATTTAATACATGTAGATTTGAAAAATACATAAATATCTTATTTACTTATCTATCTCTTTAATATATATCTTTTCACCAGCATTTGACTTCTCTCAAAAAAAAAGCACCAACTCATTTTAAGTGCTCAGGTTATTGCTTGTAAAGGATTGTGACAATTTTTTATTCATTCTACATTTTTACCTTTTCCTTCCAATTTGTATATATGCTCTAATTACATTGGTGAATGAATTTCCTTTTCACTCTTATTTTATGTCATTAGCTAAATAACTAATCTCAGTATCACTCATATGAATTTTTCCTCTGTATATTTGGAATTTCATTCCTGAAATCTGTTGATTTTGATAATCTTGTAATATTAAATTCAGTATTGCAGATATGCCTCTGTGGATTGAGGGACTAAATCTGCTGTGACTACCAAACTTTTTAAGCAATAATTTATTTTCAATTTATAGCAAACCATCACCCCACCACACATTATCTTTAAACTACTCTATATAATATTGGGAAAATATTTTGCCTCATTGCCACACCTCTATGAACCTATTTAAGTAATTAAAAGAAACTATAAATGATATTTATCTAGAGGCACAGCTGATTTATTTCTGGGATATAAATAAATAAATTCTAAGAGTTTTGAAAACAATAGAAATATTTTTAAAATATAGATAAAATGACTGATCTATTGGGAAAATGATATACCCATCTTATGTGCATATATTTAATAACAATCATTATTTCAAAAATAAACCACCACCACCAACAACAACTAATGTCAAGGTCATTGCTTAGGCATAATTGTTAAGTGTTAGCATTGCTTTAATAATCCTATAATAGAAATCTACCTTGAATAGAAACAGAAAGTAAAATTTAAAATAAATACTGACAGAAACCAATGCTCTTTAGAAATATGCATTTTGAGATAGAATTATATCAAGTACCCATAAATATACAAAAATCATGAAATAGAGAGGGGGAAATTCAAAAAAGTTTACACATTTAAATGCAGCTATATGCATAATCACAAGGACATTTTCCTGTGTATGTGAGCCTAAATAAGATTCTAAGACACAGAGCTATTCTAAATTTAATAGTAATTATCTGACTCCAGAGACCTTTGTTGGCTGAGGCAAAGACAATCAACAAAAAAGCTGGAGAGCCTTGGAAACA